>NC_138733.1:5080510-5113010 GCF_965113295.1 Leuciscus leuciscus | reverse complement strand
AAAGCATGCAGACGTTAAGCCGATGAGATAACAGCCCTGCATGTGTACATCTATCCAGACGTGTCTCATTAATACATGCATGTTTGTGATAGCATTTGCTGGTACATCCTCTGAGCAGATACGCGATGTTGTCATCTCTGGTGCAGGATCCATTTACAGAGCACTTCCAGGTGTTTAGTTCTGTTCTGAGTGAGGTTCACTTTAAACACGGTTGTAAAGTGTCGTGAGAGCCTGGCCGACGGGTCGTGCTCAGGTTAAACCCTGTGTTTGTATCCCACAGAGGCCGTGGCGTTATGGATGCTGTTGTCGGGAAAGTGGGTTTGTCTTTATATTCGGTCTTCCTGAGTTCGCTGCGTTCGCCGCTGTCACTGTCAGTTTAGAGACACGTCCTTGCACATGATCGCCGGATCTTCGGTCATTAATATTGCATCTTCTGCCATTAGGAAATGGCCAGGCAGCATGAAGGCACCTTGAGGGCATGAGAGGAAAAAATGAACATGCCACACCGAACTTTACAAAGAAAAGTAGATGGATCGATAGAGACAGAGTTATGTACTGCCAACTGACCAAGTCGTCATCAGAAGTCTGAGCTGAAATGAATGATTTGGTTCAGTGTTTTGAAGGAGAGAGAGAAAGAAAGAGAGAGAGAGAGAGGTTTCTCTCTGCCTCGGGGTTCAGGAGCCACACCAGCGAACAGATCAATTCTGCATATTAAAGTTCATCCAAAGCCGAATGCAGCTTCACTTAGAAATCAAACTGAATTAACATATAAAATGGATTTTTTTTTACATTTTTTATATAAACTGTGCAGATCGTTTTCTCAAGGATAGGAAGAAAGTTGGTCAGGTCAAAATTAGGTTCGATTTTTTTCCACAATGCATATTTTTTTATTTTTTTATTGTAATATAAATATATTTTATTTAATATATGTAATTGCGATTTCCAGTCATAAAATCTGTTAGAAATTTCTATTACGTAAACTGGTTTTTATGTGTAAATATGGTGTAAACTGGGTTTTCATTGGCTCTTTCTGAGTGCAGTTTCTATACAATTATTTTTTAAGAAACTTCAAGTTTAAGTAAATCAAAATAGTTACTAGAAAATTTCATTGGTCTGACATTGTAGTATTATTTTGTATATACGATTACAATATTTATGAATATATTTGATTAGCTTTTATTTTTATATTTCATTTGAAGTTTTAATAATGTTGTTACTGTAGGTGCTTTTATCATTTTTATTCTATTTAGGTTTAATTTATTTTATTTCAGTTTTAGTTTTGGTAATTATAGTACTTCCACTTATTATTTTTTTCAGTTAACGAAGTTTATTCTAAAATTGTATTTTATTTTATTTCAGCTTTTTCTAATAACAAATTGTTTTTATTTTTTTATTTAACAATAACAACAATGGCTAGAGCATCTCTTGATTAGGAACTAGTTAAATATGCAGCGATCTTATCAACTTAAACATAAAGAAAGTTTCTTTCTTTAGTCACTTTTTTGGCACTAAGCTACAAATGTAGCCATATTTAAAAATAATAATAATTTAGTGAACTTTCCCCTTATTCTTTTGTGTTTGAACAAAAGCGAGGGGTCAAGATGATGCTTTTTCCCTTGATTTCCTTTTTCCCGCTGAAAAGCGGAGCAGCTGGAATATGCAGAGGACAGATGGAAGTTTCCACCTCGATTATCTTCAGCTAAAAATATCCGCTCAAAAATTAAACGACCATTGGGACTGCTAGCAAAGTGCCTGAGAGAGAGAGAGAGAGAGAGAGAGACGGGATAGGACGCCTGCCATCCTTGCGTTTGGAGATGAGGAATGAATAAATGATAGGAGATTTCTGAGCGAGATGGAGAGTCACCTTCATGAGACGTGAGGTTAGCGGTGGGATAAAGGTCTGACCACGACACACACATCTCACTAGAGTCCAGCTAAAACACCTCTGGCTAGTTCAGGGCTTCTCAACCGGTGGGTCGTGACCCAAAAAAGATTGTGGATAGCAAAAGAAATAGGACGCAATGATCTGTTTTTATAACACAATGATTCATATTTGTGATGGCACTATGAAAAGCGCTCTTCTACTTCTAATAAGGTCACAAAAATGTGTTTTGTTTTCATAGTGAGGCGATAAAAGTAGCATTTTTTGGTTCTCCAACGAGCCTCTAGTTGGGGTTTTCACACTGGGGGCCCTATCTTGCACCCAGCGCAATTGACTTTGTGCACCGACGCATGTATCATTCCTATTTTGCACCCGACGCACGTTACATGTCGTTTTTGCCAAAATAACTTGCTAGATATATGATATTCCACCATGTAAGCAAAGTCAACAGTGGGCGTTTGGTTTCATTTGTTTGACATGTTAGATGCTAATTAGCCCATTTACAGTCAAAACTGATTCATCGTTAGTTTTGGGCCAGGTAGCGCATGACGAGATGTTTGATATCCCATCATGTTACCAAGATATGTAGTCACGATTAAGCTATTAAACGGCTATTAGACGTCTTTTAATTGCAAAATTGCTTGCTGGGTAGCCACCATAAAATGGCTCTTCTTTGGCATTTTGGATCCTTTTATTTCTAAGAGTGAACATCTGATAATAGTGAAGCAGTGTTTGTTCTCAGAGACGAATATATCCAAGACGTCTTTCCGAGACATCTGTCTGTGACATCACTCAGCTTATGGAATTCCTGTAATGCCGGAGGATTAAGAATGTTGGACGATGGAAGCTTTATCTAAATATTTGAAACATTGACAACATGACAGTGCAATTTTGTTTTAGCACGATGTCTTATTCACGCAGTTTTAATATGCAGAGACAAAATAATAATCCATTTGTAGGTTGGAATCCCCTAGACGTGACTGAAATTAAACACTGATCTGTGTGTTTGAGGACACAGCTGCATTTGCCTTTTGGGACCTGATTATCTGTTTGTCTGAACAATGGAAGACCAGTGAAGAGATTGGAGAAAAATATTTGAAAACAATTATAATTATGTCAGGATTCGATACATATCACGATGTTGAACTCACGATACGATATTATTGCGATACTTTCAAGACATTTGTGACTCTGGATCACAGAACCAGTCTCGAGTCGCACGGGTATATCTGTGGCAATAGCCAACAATACATTGTATGGGTCAAAATTATAAATTTTTCTTTTATGCCAAAAATCATGCGGATATTAAGTAAAGATCATGTTCCATGAAGATATTTAGTAAATGTCCTACCGTAAATATATAACGCATGTATTTGTGTGAGTGAATGCAACACAATCGCCAACATAAATGAACAACTTTAAAGGAGATTTTCTCAATGTTTAGATTTTTTTGCACCCTGAGATTCCAGATTTTCAATAGTTTTATCTCGACCAATATTGTCCTATCATAACAAACCATACATCAATGGAAAGCTTATTTATTCAGCTTGCATGTGATGTATAAATCTCAATTTCAACAAATTTACCCATGTGACCAGGGTCACATATCAGAAGGTTAACAAAAAATGAACTGTTGATTAAAATGCAAAATTTGGTGTTACATTGTGTGTGTAAATGAATAGTCTTGGACTTCGTGCTGGAAACCCAATGAACCGACAATAGAGACACCAGAATAACAATATTCATGATTCTGAAGATGAAAATACTGAATTATTGTAGATGAATATGCTTGATCTGTCACTGACTAGATATATGTAAAATAATGTCGGCCACTTTTACTGGTAACAAAAGACACTTGGCATTATCAGGACACACACATATTCCCCCAGTGCATTATTATACATCAGATTCAACATTATATATAGTAGTTTAATGTAGTTCTGACACTAAAACTCTGAAAACTTTAGTTTTTTCTCACACAGTAATTTTCATTTTACACACACACACTCCAGATATTGTTTGCAGTCAGGAGTGATTCTGTGGATATGATTGCAGAGGCTGATATAAATCAATAGGTCAGAGGTGTGTGTTGTCTTTAGTAATAGTGTGTGTGTGCTGTAATGCTGCTAGCACCGCAGTCCTGTAATTCAGAACAAAGATGAAGGTCCTTTCTATCTCGTTTCTCATTTTCTCGTTTGCAACCGCCATTAATGTCCAATTTTTTCTCTGTGTTTTTGTTAAATTGGATATAAAGGGAAAAAAAATCCTTCTTTAGAGGATAATTTGCAGGAAAACAACAACAACAACAACTCACTTTTGGATAAAAGCCAACAAGATTTTTTACATGTTCTAAACAAAATATGAGTGATTTTTCCACAATGTTAGGGATTTGTACACACATGCGAACTCTTCTGATATTTAAATATGGCTATAATTCATGTGATTTGTGCAAATCAGTGAATATGCATTTTAATTTAGCCCGTCTGCCATTTTTGTTCAGGCCAATAATTGTTTATTAGGCTTAAATGTGAATTTTATAATTTTATAAAACTTTATAAAAATGTTTTTTATAAAGTTGTTACTGTAAAGTTGAATATAAAAGTTGTTATTGAAATTGTATGGAGCTTATAATATGACAATATGATTTGAATTTGAATTGTGTACATTTGAATTATTTACAAGTGTAATCTAACAAATTAGAATTTTATGTGGTATTTTAAATAGTTCTGAATTTGATTTCTTTAAACGAATATTGAACATTTGAAATTTAACGAATTGCAATGTTTTTATGGCTGAATTTTTTAGACAATGTATTTTCAAACAGCAATTTTTTTTGTTCTGAATTCTTAGACTGCAAATATTCAGTTTTAAAAAATACAGATTCAAGTTTTCAAGATGAAGAAAAAATTCAGAACTTCAAATTCAGTTTTCTAAAATTCAAACCGCAGAAAATACAGATCTTACAGAAAGTAGGTCACAGGTCATCCACAGGGAAGAGTAGAGGATCTCAGATAAGTCGAACAGAGCATTTTGGCTGCACTGCAGTAGTTTTCTGCCGCAAACGCGGTGGCGGTTCAAGAGAATCCGTGTATCTTTCGTTCAGTCGTTTTTTTATTTAATATTAAGAGTAGAAAAATGAGAAAACAGCTTGAGTATTAGATTTCTGCATTTTAATTTAGCCCGTCTGCCATTTTTGTTCACGCCAATTATATAAATGTTTTTTTTAGGCTCAAATGTGAAGTTTAGGCTATAATTTTATAAAACAGTTTTTTTGATATAAAAAAACTGTAAAGTTGTTACTTTACTCTACATGTTACCAAAAACATGTAGTTCTATTATCAGAATTTTCTGAAACAATATCAACTTCTGATACCAAGATTTTTTTTTTAAACAAAATACCTCGGTTGTGTTGTTTTTGTGCATGTATCATGTAAATTCACAGAACAATTCAACGCGCTTAGAAAAATTGTTCACTGTGGTTCTAGACAGTTTTTAAAGAACTCTTTATACCAAAAAGGTTCTATATGAGTCTTAAATATGTCTTTAACAATTGCTAACGTTCATGTTTAATGTGTTCTTTAAACATTTTCTAGTGACAGGGCGTGTTTACAAGCTGTTTAATTCATAAAATTTAATTAAAATGAAAAATGTAATTAATGAATGAAAACCAAATCAATAAAATGATCCCATGATGGAAGGTTCTGTGTATGATGCGTCTGACGGAACCTTGAAGATTCCATATAGAACCTTGAAGATTCCATATAGAACCTTTTCTCTGTAGATTGTGGCTCCTTAAATAAATAGTCAATCCATTTCAAGCCCCTAAAGGTCATGTTTCAGCTCTTCACTGTCTGTGTTTCTGTGAGCTATAACAGCAGATGCACGGCGACGCTTGAGCTAAGAACAGGGGCATTTCTGCCCGTCTTGCTTTAGTATTTACACCTTCTCTCTTCATCACTGGGAATCAATATCTGACCACAGAGAGCACTTGCTGTGGGCAGTTAACATGAACACTGTTACAGTCGAGATCTAATCAATAGCCGTTACTGGTTTAAATAGATCGTTAGTGCAGGTGGACACGTGTGTGTCTGAGCTTTACAGGAGCTTGACCTGCAACCCTCTACACACACCTTTTCTTTCATATTATATATATATTACATTATATATAATTCCACCAGATCAGCTTATCTTTGTAAAATGGCACAGCTTTTTAAATATCTAAATGTACTGAGACTCAGTCAATCAAGTAAATCAATTATGATATCATGATAATCAAGCATTATTTAATGATATAACTTTAGTAATTAGACCTAAAACTTGATAATCAAGCATGATGCATATTTGTCATTTTAAATGAACTTAGGACTGGTGGTGGTGCTTAACATATTGTTGGCCATTCAGTGTTTCTGTAATAAAAAATTAAAAAAAGATAATGGTAATTCATAATAGTAATCATTATTAAAAGATAATAATATTACTACTAATTCTGCTACTAATGATGATAATAAACAACACATGAGCTGCTGGGTTCATGAATGTTAATCACGTTGTCAGCGTTCGCTCGAACTCATTCGCTGAAATTAAAACAGGGATGAGCGCCAGCCAATGAGATTGGCGTGTGTGTATTAGCCCCGCCCACTACCGAGAAACCGGCATATCTTCTGCTTGTTCTTAAAACCTGAATAATTCCAGATTAACAGGAAAAATACAAACAAGAATATCGTTTACATGTTGCAGGTTGATTCTGCGTGGTATGCAAGACTCTCACTCTCTCTCTCTTTGTGTGTGTGTGTGTGTGAGAAACGCGACGGCGAGTCGTGTGCCTTCACACTAGAGTTTGCGGTGCGTCAAACACAGGTGCGCTGAGCTGAATTTGAAATACTAGTACAGACGGAGAGCGAATTCACTCTCAAGCGCTCAGTCAGTGTACAACTAGTGAAAATATATCTATGCTAAACTTGTACTCGGCATCTAACACACACACACACACACACACACACACACACACACACACACACACACACTGGTGAGTAAAATCTAAGAATTGATTAGCCAGTGGCTAATGATAGACATTATTTAGTCGCCCAGAGTGAAATGTACTCGCACTGTAGAGGGTTGTCTTGGAGGAATCCTATAAGATGTGTTTGAGTTCATAACGAAATCTCTGACTTTTGATTGCAGATTTGGTATATTGGCAAAGTGAGCACAGTTTGAGGCATTGTTGGATCTCTTTAGGTTATTTCTTCAGTAGAAGCACTTTAAGAGGCCATTTTACTATTCCACTGCGCTAGTGTTCTTCTAGTGTTCTTCTAAACACACACTTGTATGTTCGGCTGGAGTCAGAACATCTCTGAACATCTGCCACAATAAGTACCTACTCTTGAGAGTATGAGATTTCGGACGCAGCCATGCTGACTTATTTAGTTCCTGAATGAATCAATGTATTTGAACGAATTGTTTGAATGAATGATTCACTGACTCATCTTGTTTCGTTCCTGAATGAATCGGTGTGTTTGAACGAATTGGTTGAATGAATGATTCACTGACTCACTTGTTTCGTTCCTGAATGAATCGGTGTGTTTGAACAAATTGTTTGAATGAATGATTCACTGACTCACTTGCTTCGTTCCTGAATGAATCGGTGTGTTTGAACGAATTGGTTGAATGAATGATTCACTGACTCATCTTGTTTCGTTCCTGAATGAATCGGTGTGTTTGAACAAATTGGTTGAATAAATGATTCACTGACTCACTTGCTTCGTTCCTGAATGAATCGGTGTGTTTGAACGAATTGTTTGAATGAATGATTCACTGACTCATCTTGTTTCGTTCCTGAATGAATCGGTGTGTTTGAACAAATTGGTTGAATAAATGATTCACTGACTCACTTGCTTCGTTCCTGAACGAATTGGTTGTGTGTTTGAACGAATTGGTTGAATGAATGATTCACTGACTCACTTGTTTTGTTCCTGAATGAATCAGTGTGTTTGAACGAATTGGTTGAATGAATGATTCACTGACTCACTTGTTTTGTTCCTGAATGAATCAGTGTGTTAGAATGAAGCATTCGAGTGATTCAGAGACTCATAAAGACAGTGGCTGATCTCGTTCTTTAATGAATTAGCATTTTTGAATGCATGAATCAATGAATCACCCGTAAAGACTTCTCACCACTTACAACAATGTGATCTGCAGAAAGAGTCACCAAAACAAAACAAAAATCACTAATTTACTGACCTACTAACCAACTTTTGTTAGTAAATATCATCTTGTATGAATATTTTCTTTCAGTTTTTACATCATATGAGTTTTCTTCCAGTGTTCTTCTAAACATGCGCGTTGTTCGGGTGTAGTCAGAACATCTCTGAACATCTGCAGGTCAGAGCTTTCTCTCCGGATAACCTCTCGATGTATGCAGAGACAGATTCATACCTCTCATTTCTCTCTCCACCGTATGGAAATCTCGAACAGCAGAAGCTCATCTGTCCTGTCAGATCTGTCGCTCCCTCTTCAATCTGTTCCTTCTGTCACAGGACGAACGGATGGTGGGGATGCGGGAACCGGATGGCTCATTTCTTGCTGAAGACGTTTGGAGATTGCAGCTGAGGCTTCATGTCTGCTTGATACTATATCTGAAATTAATTTCAGCTCGAAAGAGAAGGAATAGCTGGAGTGATTGTGCTTATAGCCACCAGTATGACTGGTTTATTTCATAACACAGACTTTATTTTATAATTCTAGTAGTTAACTTATAATATTAGTTGAGATTTCATGCTCAAAAAACAGGCAGTAATTAATAAACTGACGGAAGATTCGTTATCCTTATAAAAGCAAGTGAATGGGTTGAAAGACTGAATCGTTGACTCACTCAATTAATGATTCAATGACTCATTCGTACTGATAATCGGTTGTTTTCTTCATGAATGAAGAATGAATTGTTTGAGTGATTCATAATGATTGTAACTTGTTTCGTTCCTGAATGAATCAATGTGTTTAAGCGAATTGGTTAAACAAATGTTTCACTGACTCATTCGTAATGATAGTCACTTGTTTCGCTCCTGAATCATTCAGTGTATTTGAATAAATCGTTAGAATGAATGATTCACTGACTCATTCGTAATGATAGTCACTTGTTTCGCTCCTGAATCATTCAGTGTATTTGAATAAATCGTTAGAATGAATGATTCACTGACTCATTCGTAATGATAGTCACTTGTTTCGCTCCTGAATCATCAGTGTATTTGAATAAATCGTTAGAATGAATGATTCACTGACTCATTCGTAATGATAGTCACTTGTTTCGCTCCTGAATCATTCAGTGTATTTGAATAAATCGTTAGAATGAATGATTCACTGACTCATTCGTAATGATAGTCACTTGTTTCGCTCCTGAATCATTCAGTGTATTTGAATAAATCGTTAGAATGAATGATTCACTGACTCACTTATAATGATAGTCACTTGTTTCGTTCCTGAATAAATCAGTGTGTTTGAACGAACAGGTTGAATGAATGATTCACTGACTCACTTTTTTTGTTCCTGAATGAATCAGTGTGTTAGAATGAAGCGTTCGAGTGATTCACTCTGTGGCTGATCTCGTTCCTAAATGAATAATCATTTTTGAATGAATCATTTGAATGCATGAATCAATGAATGACTCACGGTCACTTGTCACCACTTACAAACAATGTAACCTGCAGAAAGAGTCACTAAAAAACATCACTGACCTACTTACTAACTTTTTTGTAAATATATCATCTATATTTTCTTTAAGTTTTTACATCATATGACTCATTTAAACAGAAAAAATGAAAGTTTTCGTCTAGGATATAAACTATTAGACGTGTTTATTGCAGATAAATAGAGCTTTAAACACAGTGAAAGCACAGGAAAGGTCTGGAATGATGTGTGTGTGTGTGTTGTAGGTCATTTGTCTTCATGTGTTCAGGAACCCATCTGTAGGACGTGGCGCATCTCAAACCAACCGTTTCACCAGATAATTCTCTCCCGCTTCTGCCTCTGAATCGCACACATCTACGCTGAGCGCCTCGCGAGGGCCGTCTGACATCAAACACACAACACCTCTTCGTCACGTTGACATTCCAGCTCCACAATTGAACCGAAATTGACCCGTACGAGCCGAGATCATTAAGAAGATAATGAAAGGACTAATGACATACACACTCACACACACAGAGCAGATATTAGTGTCACTGATCGCTGTGTGACCCATTAGTGTGAGCCTGCACAGAAAGGCTTTTTTAAGTAGATTCAGGCTATTGGAGAGGCTTTAGTGGACACGTGTGTGTGTGTGTGTGTGTGTGTGTGTGTGTAAGATAAGGATAATAGTTTGTCAAACAGTGAAATGCTCCTCTGTGTATTCAGGCCAAATCTTCCGCTAAAACAGGCTCAGCTGAGCAGATTAGTGGGCAATGATTTTATAGATTATGGATAATTTCTGGATTTGATATATATCAGACGGCACTCACAGTCTCTATTCATCCGTCTTTATATCATCCGGTTCTCTCCTCCTATAGACTTTTATGTCGATATACGTTAAACTAGTAATCACTACATCTAACTATGTACTAATGACTATATTTCTATGCACAGTGTACACTAGCGTTCAAAAGTCTGGGGTTGGGAACATTTTTTCATGTTTTTGACAGAAGTTTCTTCTGCTCATCAAGGCTGCATTTATTTGATCAAAAATACAGAAAAAAAATGTAATATTGTGATATATTATTACAATTTAAAATAATTGGTTTTCAATTTATTATACTTTAAATTATCATTTATTTCTGTGATGCAAAGCTGAATTTTCAGGATCATTACTTACTAATATTTTTTTCATAACCTGTGATACTTTTTTAGGATACTTTGATGAATAAAAAAAAATTAAATAAAAAAGAAGCAAATGTTTTAAAATAGAAATCTTTTGTAACAACAATATACACTACTGGTCAGTCATTTGAGGTCAGAATTTTTTTTCTTTCTTTTTTAAAAATAAATCAATACTTTTATTCAGCAAGGATGTGTTACATTGATAAAAAGTGATAGAAAAGAAGATTTATATTATTAGAAAATATTTTTTTATTTTGAATAAATGCAGTTCTTTTTAACCTTTTATTCATCAAATATATTAGGCAGCAGAACTGTGTCCAACACTCATAATAAATCAGAATATTAGAATGATTTCTAAAGGATCATGTGATAGACTGGAGTAATGATCCTGAAAATTCAGCTTTGCATCACAGAAATAAATGATAATTTAAAGTATAATAAATTGAAAACCAATTATTTTAAATTGTAATAATATATCACAATATTACATTTTTTTTTCTGTATTTTTGATCAAATAAATGCAGGCTTGATGAGCAGAAGAAACTTCTTTCAAAAACATTAAAAATAGTAATGTTTCCAAACTTTTGGCCTGTACTGTATATATAATATATATATGCTGTTAGTGACAGATCTTTATCTTCATCTGTATTCCTCAGACTGAGAGTTAATACATAGCATACATAGACTAGCATTAATTATGTATGTCCATCATACATAATTAATGCTGTTGTTTTCTCGTCGGTCATCAGACTATAAACATCATTGACAAACCCAACTCATCATTAACGTGAAGTACAGCGGATCTCAGTTACACTTTATTCTAAGGTGTCATTGTTACAGTGTAATTATATATTGAAGTACTGAGTAATATTAATGAACTACATGTACTTACTATAGGGTTAGGGTTTAGTTGAGGGTTAGTTGCATGTAATTATGCATAATTTACTGTTATTACTATAGTAAGTACATGTAACATATGTAACAAGGACACTGTAAAAGAAAGTGTTATTTCTCACTGATTGTTCTGTGCGTCTCTCAGGTTCTCCTGTGACTCTTTGCACTTGTATTGCGCTTCTGGCTGTCAAGAACTTGTCCAGAGTCGTCGTCTGAACTCCAGCACACGTGTTTCTCTCTACGGTAAAAACCAACAGTGATGGATGTATTTTTGGACTCGCTCTATTCCCAGCTCACATCCGTCTAGGAATAGCTGGATATTTCCTCTTTTTCACATCTCCCTTGACTCAACAGTTTTTTCCCCCCCTCACTTTCTCACGTTCTTGTAAATGTGATTTGCACACTCGCCAAGAACAAACGCGTATGTAAATGTCTCTCTGCGACTGATTCATGCATGTATTAGTCCATTAATGAGCGAGTCTCTTCAACACGCCGGTTAAACAATTAAGCACAACGTCGAACAACGCCAGCCGTTCCCTGAGCTCTGACTTCCAGACATTTACAGCACACGACCGGAGCGTGAAACCTGATATTAGGCTCTCTAAATACGACTCGGAGAAAAGTGTGATAAAAGCCCGACTCCCCTTCAAATGATTACACGGCCTCACTCGATGAAAATGAGCTCAATTATAATTAATCCTGATTTAAATACTGCTGCAGGAATTAATTACACATTAGCATAAGGCTGAGTTCTTTGATAGTCTGTGTGTGTAGCGCACAGAGAAAGACTGCAGATAAGCTAATATTAAATCTCGCATGGACGTGCAGAAGTGGATTCGATCTTTCTGTGTTCTTGTGAAATGAAGATTTTCCGTTGAGATAAAGTTGTTTTTTAATGATCCAAACATGCATTGTTTGCACTCCAGACTTTCATCTCAATTTGTTTGTTGTTTAGGTGAGATGAGCTGTTACTTTACTAATCGATTACTCTTACAAAGTATAAGTATACTTCATTTTATTAAGTTTACTGAAGTAAAGTTCAAGTATATTTTTAAGTGTACTTTATGTAGTATGCATACTAATATTAATGTTCTAGTAGTATACTTATAAGTGTGCTGTTTCAATACTACTCGGGACTAAATTGGCCCACTTTTTAGTGTATAAAAGTTAGGGATGCACCGATGCATCGGCTGAACATCGGTAACGGCCGATATTTGCCTCGTTAACTGCCATCGGCCATCGGGAAATAAAAATGACATTCGCCGATGTCACATGGGCGTCAGTTTGGTTTGATATGCTGGGGACAGAGACGCATTCGGAAGTGCATTTTCAGAAGTGCTGGGTACAATGACGCATTTATTTATTTATTTTCTATGAGAAACTCCTTTTCTCGCGAAAAGAACGACCATGGTGTGTAGCAGAAGAAGCGGCGGAGTATGCACGATCCGCGAGTGCTGAAGACGTTCTGCACGGCTTTGATGGGTGCGCAGGAGGACACAAATGGGCGGCGACTGCTTCTTCCAGTGGCGGGAGCTTTTCCCTCAGCGCCGTCAACAGATAGAGCGTTAACTGTACACACCGCCGCCGACTTGAGCTGCAAAGAAACTCTGGCCTCCCTGTCAAGGACTCTTGTCAAAAAGTACGGGGAAGCTTGACCGCTCTGAATAGTGAGTGAGAGCGCGCGCGCGGTCGGGGCTCGCACTCTCTCTCTCTCTCTCTCTCTCTCTCTCTCTCTCTCTCGCAGAAGAGCGCGTGCGCGCTTAAAATTTAATATTTTGGTATGAACATTCACCCGTGTTTTTTCCCTCATAAATGCGAACACGAAAAATAAAATGAATATTATAATGTTTTTTTTGTTGGGTCAGACAATGATTACCAAATTTCTCTCTCATATTGCTCTTCATAACAACTGAAAAAGAACTTATAAATAAGGTTATAACTGTCAACCAGAAAGTGACATTAAAGGTTTTTTTTGTTTCATAAATTGGTCTGATTGAATTTGTGCTCATTCTAGGATAGTGTGATCAAGAGCCGAAAGACTTGTATGTTTCCGTGGCACAAAAGAAGGAATAAATAACAAAAAGAAAAAACATCGGCATCGGCATCGGCCATCGGCCAAGTTGTTATGTTAAACATCGGTATCGGTATCGGCCCAGAATTTCCCAATCGGTGCATCCCTAATAAAAGTATATTTTTAAGTGTACTTTGTGTACTAACTACGTTTTCCATTTTTACTGCAACTATACAAGTGAACTTATAGGTATAGTGATAGTTTACGAGGTACTTGTAGCAAAACATTTTTGTTTATGAAAGCACACTTTGAATGATATACTATTTATACTGTATATTTGAACAAAAATTCAGATACTCAGAATTAGGAACAAATCTATTTTCTTTTTAAATAAATATTTTCAAACAATGTTTGTAAGACAGTATGTAAAACTATGTGAAAAAAGGATTTAATAGGCTACTCAATCAAGAGTAAACACAACTACAAGTATACTTAGAATACTTAATTATACTTTAAGGTTTATTTAGATGAAAAGATTGAGTACAAGTATAGGCCAAACACACTATAATATATAGTGTATATCTAACAAATATAATTTTTTTGTCAGTATAAGTCAAGTATACGTGTCATTTTAAGTATATTTCTGAGAAGTACATAAAAAGTAGACAAAGAATGCTCTCTTGTTTTTAGTTTAAAAGAAGTATACTAATTGCACACTTGAGTAAACGTGTTTTTTGTAAGGACCATAACGTGCTGGACCATAACGGAGTGCAAAAATCCCACAGATGCACATTAGAGGCCTGAGAAAACCCCAACTAAAACTTTTTTTGGCCGGTTTAATCTTCTTCAGTTTATTCATTATTCATTATCTCACTTTGCTTTTACTTAGAATATTCAATTTTATCTGAATTAAGTTCATTTTCATTTAATATTTATTCGCTGCTGCATTAAATGTTAAAGTGATCACATTAAATCGTGTTGCATTAAAAACTCAACGTGTGTATAAGGGCTGAGAATGAAACAGGAAGTGATGTCATGCAGCTCGTCTTGTTTCCTGCTCAGTCCCCGTTTGTCGCAGGAAGCTTTTTCGTGTTTTACTGATGGATTCGTGTTTTCCTCACATCACTGATTTAGACACAGGTGTGCTCTCATTAGACGAGCATCAGCTGATTGTTGTCTCATGTTTTTATGTTTGGACTTTTTCTAAATGGTTTATCAAAAGAGTTAAGCTGTGATTGATTGGTTGATTTGTGACTGTTTTCCAGCTGTATTTGCACCGTTTTATCATTGCTTTTGTTATTAGGTTTAGTAACTTTTCATTTTGTGACATCTGGAGTTAATTTTCTACTCAAAATGACACATTTCATACTCAAAAACAATATTGTGTACCAAGTATTGAGGTCTCGGGTGCTATGTTCCTTCTATTAGTGTGAAATCTATACAATATCTATTGTAAAAAGGCATATTGTCACATGTTTTTATGTTTTTTTAAATGGTTTGTGGAAGGAGTAAGTTGTGCATTACAGTGATTTTACCGCAGTAAAGAGTTGTTTTTAACGTCCTCGAGTGGCTTTTATCAAGCGCTGGTGAGAGCCTTAAACTGGCCGCTGTAAATACTGTGTCTTTCTCCTCGAACCCTCAACCATGCCAGGCATTCTGTCCTCGAGCCGGTTTCCCTGGCAATGGAGGGCCGTCTCTGTGGTTATGGTGTCCCAGCGAAGCCTCTGGAGCCAGACACAGCTTGTGTGCTTTGTTCAGTTTATTAGCATGTGAATGCATCGTTGCAGAAGAGTTTCCCAGGAACAACGGGCTCCCTGTTCCAGCGGCCCTCAGAGAGCCCTCATGACGCGCTGGCCGGTGCCTTTAGGGGCCGTTTGTCATGTGCTTTTTACATTTTTTATTGCGATTTTAAGCATTACAGGGATTATTCAAAACATATGTGACCCTGGATCACAAAACCAGTCACATGTCGCACGGGTATATCTGTGGCAATAGCCAACAATACATTGTATGGGTCAAAATTATCGAATTTTCTTTTATGCCAAAAATCATGAGGATATTAAGTAAAGATCATGTTCCATGAAGATATTTTGTAAATTTCCTACCGTAAATATATAAAACATGTATGTGTGTGAGTGAATGCTGCACAATCACCAACATAAATGAACAACTTTAAAGGAGATTTTCTCAATGTTTCGATTTTTTTTGCACCCTCAGATTCCAGATTTACAATAGTTGTATCTCGACCAATATTGTCCTATCATAACAAACCACACATCAATGGAAAGCTTATTTATTCAACTTTCATGTGATGTATGAAGTCTCAATTTCAACAAATTGACCCATGTGACTGGTTTTGTGGTCCAGGGTCACAAATAAATTGAAAAGAACAAAGGGAGGAAGCACATCACTAGTGAACCATGAAACCTTCATCTGAAACATGTGCTTTTAAATCTGCTTGTTTAGTGCTCAGAGGAACATTTTAACTGCTCTTTTATACATCTTGGAAGACATCCCAAACTTCCTTCAAATTCATTGAATTTTTATTACCTTTTTATTTTTATTTTATGTTTTGAGACATGATTGAGTTTGTATAACGATGATATAGTTTTGATACTTTTGGAGCACAGTTATTTCTCAAAGTTTGCTCTTTCATATCTCAGGATATTTCCTAGATACACTTCCATGAAGGAGGCTATCAACTTTGTCTCATGTGTCTTCCCCTAGAATGTATTGAATATTAATGTGGATAGTATATCTCAGTAAAATGAGCACAGTTTGAGACATCGTTGAGATGTCTTCTGAAAGTCTAAAGGAAACATAAGATTACTAGGTTGATTTTCTCAGGAGAAAAATATGAGATGCAGGAGATTTTTTTATTTGCTCTATTTGATCCCATTGCTGTGCAATTTTTACAAAAATGTACACTTTTCTCAACATATGGAATAAATATATGGAGCATTAATGTGGATAGCAGCTCAGATCATTTGGTTATTATTTTATGAGAAACGTTTGAGTTGATATTGAGATCTCTGACTTTTTAGCAGACTCTAGAGCACAGTTTGAGATATTGTTATTGTTGAACATGTGAGATTTATTTGTTTGATCTCATGGCTGTCTGAGAGAACCAATTGAGAGATATGAAATATTACTATGTGAAGTACAGGACACTTACAGGATAACACTGACAATCTCTTCACAAAACACGTACATCATACACAATATACACAGCCAGCCTTCACATTCACACTGTTGACCTGCTGATTTCAATCAGTGACACAAATGCTGTGTCAGATACGCGATCGCACGAGGAGACGAGGATCAATGACAGACATCAGTGGTCATGAAGCTGTTGTTCGCTCTGATCCTGCAGGCGCTCGTTCCCACCGAGGACACAGAGCTGATGATGTGTGACTGTCTGGGTATTGATTTACAGACGGGGCCGCAGACAAGACGGATTTCACGGGGACCAATTAAAAGGTGTAATTGATGAGGTGCCACAAGCTGATGTACACTAAAGTGTCAAAAACTCCCATGTGTCACAGAAAGAGAGTGAGTGAGTGAGTGTGTGAGTGAGTGTGTGAGAGAGTGATTCTAAATGGGGAAGAAAGGGGAAGAAACGATAGATAGGTGAGAGAGTGAGTGAGACAAATAGACTGAATGATGGACAGATAGATAGGTGGATGATAGATAGATTGATGGATGGATGGACAGATAGATAGGTGGATGATAGATAGATTGATGAATGGATGGACGGATAGATAGGTGGATGTTAAATGGATAGAGAGAGAGAGAGTGTGAGTGAGTAAGTGAGTGAATGAGAGAGTGAGAGAGTCAGTGAGTGAGAGAGAAAGTGAGTGAGAGAGTGAGTGAGAGAGAGAGTGAGAGAGAGAGAGAGAGAGAGTGCGTGCGTGAGAGAGTGAGAGAGAGAGAGTGAGTGATAGATTGAGTGAGTGAGTGAGTGAGAGAGAGAGTGAGAGAGTCAGTGAGTGAGAAAGAGAGTGAGAGAGTGAGTGAGTGAGAGAGTGAGTGAGAGAGTGCGTGAGAGAGTGATAGATTGAGTGAGTGAGTGAGTGAGAGAGTGAGTGAGTGAGTGAGTGAATGAAGGAGTGAGGGAGTGAGTGAGGGAGTGAGTGAGAGAGTGAGTGCGAGAGTGAGTGAGAGAGAGAGTGAGAGTGAGTGAGTGAGTGAGTGAATGAAGGAGTGAGTGAGTGAGTGAGAGAGTGAGTGAGAGAGTGAGTGAGTGAGTGAGTGAGTGAGTGAGTGAGTGAGTGAGTGAGTGAGTGAGTGAGTGAGTGAATGATATCTTCATATCTGCATCCTAAATTCAGCTTTGTTTGTTGTTCAGGCTTTATACAGGTTTGAGGGGATGGATAGATGGATGTATGGATAGATAGATAGATAGATTTATAGATAGAAAGATAGATAGATGGATGATAGATAGACAAATAGACGGAATGATAGATAGATAGATTGATGGATGGATGGACGGATAGATAGGTGGATGTTAAATGGATAGAGAGAGAGAGAGAGAGAGATGCAGTGGTTGTGTTCAAGGTTTTAGTTGAGTGTTTCTGATGCTGAATAAGTTTCTGTCCAGAGCAGAGCAAACACACACACACACACACACACACACACACACACACACAGCGCTAGTAAATAATGCATTACACTGAAGTTTACTCTGTTGGAGAGGATTGTTACTGGCCGTCTATGAATGCTTCCGGAGACTCCATAATCCTTAACGGCGTATATCCACGTAATCCACGCAAGACTTCAAAACCGCACACAGATTACACGCATTAAAAACCTTCTATCTACAATCTATCCTGCGGTGGAGAACCTTCTGCATTATTCATCCTTACACTCACACATGTGTTTCAGGAAGTGCTGAGTTTGCTGTCAATCATGAGCTAATCTCATGTAGTCGGCGTTGCATTACAAAGGTTGTAAACTGGACTCGTAATGCTTTCTGATGACAGAAAACAAGCAGAGATTAGCGAGAAACACAGCTGTGACATCACCTGAATCCCAATCAGTCCTACTTTATGTGCGTTATGGCTTACGGAACAAAGATACATGGGGATATATTACATAATTAATGTCCATATATGGGAAACTACTGCTTATATGTTTCAATATACTGCAATATATGCATTAATCATATATGGCTATACATTAACACATATGATATATTTATAAATTAAGGAAAAAAAAGCATTATTTATATTACATTATATATTTTTCTATATATGTGTGTTTATGCTGCATGAGTAAAGATATCTGCAATATATTACACATGCAGTGCCATATCTGATCGCATATACATCTATATAAGTGTATTACTGAATATAAAATTACAGACATTATGATATAATAGTTAATATATCGTCACATATTTTTTAAAGCGGCAAATCCTTATATATTATTCAATATATTGTAATATATTAACACAATATATTATTCTGTACATGTTCAAATATACTGTTATATAATTTAATATATTGATCATTCATATATAGGGAAATATATTTTCTCTAACACACACACACACACACACACACACACACACACACACACACACACACACACACACACACACACACTCCTCCACTGCCTGTTTCAGTTTCAGTGCATCCGTCATTGAAATTAATGTGCGTATTGTTAACGTATGTCTAAATTAAGCTTGCATGAGGCTTTCTGAAAGGTACTGTACGTTGAATGATTAATGATCTTTCTGGTGTATAATGTAGGTTAAGTCTCAGGAGATTAAGAAAATAAATATTCATAGGGGAATACTTGATTAAAGCTGCACTCAGTAATTTGTTCATTATTAAAGTTTCACACATTAAGAAGTTAATAGTGCATTTAATAGTGCATTTGTAGCATTGCGTCCGGATGCTGCAGAAGAAAGCGCTGCATTAGAGTCTCCTCGCTGCTGATTGGTGAAATGTGTGTTAAGCGTCTGTTTGTGGGACATTTCATGTCCATCCATCACTTCATGACATTCAGCACAGAGAAATCAATAGTGCACCGGGCAGGTTGAGTCTCGCTCTCGCACACCGGCTGGTGAAAGACGTTTATCGTGACTGAGGGTCTAGTGTTTGCTCAGAAACAGCCACTGATGGATGTGACTCTCAGAAACCGTCAGACTGAAGCCCATCGGCCCAAAACTACTCAGACAGTGGACCTTAAAAAGACAATAAAGTGAGATTTTTTTTATTTTATATATTTTATTTATTTTGTTTTATTTGTCTTTTTGTTTCATTTAATTTATTTGTCTCGTATAATTTTATTTTTATTTATTGTTTTATTTGCCTTGTTTATTAATATATATATATATATATTTTTTTTTTTTTGTCTTGTATTTATTTATTTGTCTTGGATACATTTTTTTTTTTATTATGTTTTATTTCTCAAGTATTATTTAATTTGATTTAATTTGTCTTGGAAATTTTTTAAATTTTTTTAATTTAATTATAATTATTTATTCGTCTTGCATTTTATTTTATTTATTTTTTGTCTTGTATAATTTTATTATATTTTATTTTCAGACAGCAGAAATAGAAATGTGCCGTCTGTCAACTAAAGGTGCATCTTTATTCATTTGGAGCTTCATTGAAGAAACCATGAAACTGTGAAGCCAGAATAAATGCACACATAATTCCCATGCGGCTTTGAAATGATTGTCAGACAGATCTTCCCCCATGGTCCACCTGTAAAAGAGAATAAACTGAGGCTTGATTTGAGGCAGTGAACCATGAAGACCATCACAGCTGCTTAGAGAACAGGTATTGATCCGTTTCACATCGCCTGGTTTCATGGGAAACTGTTGACAGTGTGAGACAAGCAGAAGGAGAAATGTTGCTAACACTTTACGGTTACACTTTATTTTACAGTGTCCTTGTTACATGTTACATGTACTTACCATAGTAATAACAGTAAATGATGCATAATTACATGCAACTAACCCTCAACCAAACCCTAATCCTACCCTAAATCTACTGTAAGTACATGTAGTTAATTAATATTACTCAGTACTTAAATATATAATTACACTGTAACAATGACACCTTAAAATAAAGTGCAACCCATTTTACAATAAGGTTCAGTAGTTAACATTAGTTAACTACCTTAGTTAACATGAACTAACAATGAACAGCTTTATTTTTATTAACTAACATGAACAAAGATTAATAAACACTGTAACATATGTATTTCTCATGGTTAGTTCATGTTAACTAATGAACCTTATTGTGAAGTGTTACCGAAATGTTTGAGTTTGAGTCATTCTCGAGTTAAAGTTAACGAGTCTTTTTGTTCTCAGTTGATTCTCATCTCTGTCTAGGAGAAACAACTGTGATATTGAAGAGGACTTATTTTGAGATCAAAGACACATGATGTCACAATGAAGTCATCACCTACTGATTTGTGTTCCATCAGTCTATGGCATGTTCAGAGGCGCTAGTGTGCCGCCGTATCCATGGAAACAGACATTCGCGCGCCGTTAGCAACCATTGTTCGGTGCGGTAATGGGCTGAAATTCTCGCTGAAGTGAATCAGCGGCTGAAATTAACTTTAGCAACAGAGCAGACGGTCAAACACACTGTAGTTACAGCAGTGACGTGAGACAAACCTTCACGATTAGCAGCATTTAAATAAATAAAAAAACTAATAAATTGGAGGTGGTTCAGACGATTGGAAATGACAGTCTGCAATCAGGCACAAAAAAATTGACAGAGTGACAGAACGAGAGAAATGGCTCATGGGTTTTTCCCACCTTGTGTGCTGCCAAGAAGCGAGTGTTTTCACCAGCCTGAGCTCTTGAGGACATTCAGCTCTATATGTCTATATATTTAGCTCTGTATGTCTATATATTCAGCTCTATATGTCTATATATTCAGCTCTATATGTCTATATATTCAGCTCTATGTCTATATATATTCAGCTCTATATGTCTATATATTCAGCTCTATATGTCTATATATATTCAGCTCTATATGTCTATATATTCAGCTCTATATTAGTCTATATATTCAGCTCTATATGTCTATATATTCAGCTCTATGTCTATATATTCAGCTCTATATAGTCTATATATTCAGCTCTATATGTCTATATATTCAGCTCTATGTCTATATATTCAGCTCTATGTCTATATATATTCAGCTCTATATGTCTATATATTCAGCTCTATATTAGTCTATATATTCAGCTCTATATGTCTATATATTCAGCTCTATGTCTATATATTCAGCTCTATATAGTCTATATATTCAGCTCTATATGTCTATATATTCAGCTCTATATGTCTATATATTCAGCTCTATATTAGTCTATATATTCAGCTCTATATAGTCTATATATTCAGCTCTATATGTCTATATATTCAGCTCTATATAGTCTATATATTCAGCTCTATATGTCTATATATTCAGCTCTTTGTCTATATATTCAGCTCTTTATGTCTATATATTCAGCTCTATATAGTCTATATATTCAGCTCTTTATGTCTATATATTCAGCTCTTTGTCTATATATTCAGCTCTTTATGTCTATATATTCAGCTCTATATAGTCTATATATTCAGCTCTTTATGTCTATATATTCAGCTCTGTCTATATATTCAGCTCTATATAGTCTATATATTCAGCTCTATATAGTCTATATAGGTGCAATAGCATTGAATTGGAGCACCCTTCATAGGCATAGGCCCTTCATTAAAACATTATTATATGTAAAAAAGAAAAGAAAAAAAAGAAAATGATTTTTATATGAAAAAAGTGATTGTTAAATTACATTTATTTATAATTATTGAGTAAAATGATTTAATTCGAGTTATTAAATTATTTTTTTTCAAAATAAAATTACAAAAACATTATTAGAGGTAATAAATGGATTATTAATTGCATTTAATTTAGAATTATTACGTAAAATGATTAAATCATTATTATAAAATAAAATAAAGTATAAAGTAAAATAAACGTATTCATTTTGATTTAAAATCATAAAACGGGTAGGGATCTCACTTCATGGAACAGAGCTCTCTCGTTTCTCTCAGGTTGATGTCTGATGAAAGGTTGTATTGCAGGTATAATGAGCGTCAGATGGAGGCCGTCTGGAAGTGTTTTCAGCATTTTAAAGCCATTACAGCACCGACAGCTAATGCATGCTCTCTTTTAATTCTGCCATTCACTTCCTTTATCAAAGGAATTCATCTTTTGTTTCATCGAGACATGGCTTATTGTTCTGTCACTTTTCTCTCTCTGGAGGGGAAATCACATATTTGTACTGATTTTGTAGTTTGGAAATGATTTCTTGCACAGAGAAAGATGGAGTTGTGTTGTTTGCTGTTGCTAAGCAGCATCGGAACTTTCATAGAACACTGATGTGCATCGTTCCAAATGTGGAGTGCATGAAGTGGCCAACATTCCAGCCTTCGGGTATTTAACCTTTTCACACGCAAGTTTTTCAAGGCGACCATTAAGAAGATTTTTTTTGTATTGTTTCCATGGTGATGCGTCAATGTTTGTCACGTGACACACCGCAGCCACAACAGCGCTGAATGACTGATGATCTGCTTTAATTTACATTTTCCTTTTTTATTCAAAATATTCACAAATGTTTTTAGCTTTAGCATGACATATCTGATATTCCGATAATATAATGTCAAATTCAATATAATAATATATAATATAAAATTCAAATATGTGCAAGTGGATGTGTTTTGTTGTTTAAACACCTTTATAACGCTTGCATTAGTTACTTTGTGCCGCTGTTCAGACAGAGAATCGGATCTGTTGGATTTACAACACGTGAATTCATCCACGTCTCCCGAAATACAGAGAGAAGAATTGAGTAAACTTTAAAGTTATTTACACAATGGGCCCTATCTTGTAACCAGCGCAATTTACTTTGTACACCGACGCATGTTTCATTCCTATTTTGCACCCGCACACAGCGGACTTTTCCCTCCACAGACGCACGTGGGTAAATTAGGAAATGAACTTGCGCTCCCGGGGGCGGTTCAGCGAAAAGAGGAGGCGTGTTCCGGCGCAAACGTTCCCTGGTGCTATTTTGCAGGTTTAGAAAACAATTCCGCCACAGACCAGGTTTTTCCTAGTCTAAAGTCAGTGGCGCGTTGCGCATGTTATTCAGGCCATCTTTAAAAATATTTTGGTTTGCAGTAACAGCAAAAAAAAAAGAAAAAAATTTCACCGATGTATAGGGCCTGTTTACACCAGGCCACTTCATGCGTTTTCTCAGATCGGATTGCAATCTGATTTATCAAAACGATTCCATTTACACCTGCATAGGCTAAATGTGTTTTTTTGTTTTTTTTGCGGATATAAATCCGATCTTCAATTCCCGCTATATGCAGATTTAATGGAGTGCACGTCACCGAAAGCAACAGTTATGAGATAGCCTACATTTTATTGATCATCAGCTAAAATTTCTGAATCAAAGCCCGCAATAAGAGAAAGCGGAAACAGCCCTGGTAAGATCATTTCGTTTCTTTACATTTAATGAAGATGATTGTGTGTTAAGCGTCTGCGACTTACTTTCACTTTGATTTGCGATAGCACGTTGATGCTCAGCTTCTCATCTGCGGCGATGCGTGTTGCAGTAGCGTCGTCATATCTGACTAAAACATGACGCTCTCACATGTTTATTTTTTAATAAACCATATTCAACAACATATAAAAATGAAATAATCTTTAGAGTAAAGCCGCAGCCATCATAACCAAGCACGAACCATTGACAGTGAATGAAACGAAGCGAACTTAGCCTACAGGCCGTAGTGTGACATGCGTAAAACCAATGGTGTAAACATAATCATAGATGACGCGCAACTGGTTTTTATTTAAAAGAAAGAACATAGCTTATGTTTGTATGTAGGTCTAGGCAATTTATATTCACAATACTTAATAACTAATATGATTTTATTGCATTTGTATTAGTTGTTTGAAGAGTTAAAAAAAAATCGGTCGGTCTTAACACAAGTTTACAACCGGCAAGTCAGTCGGACTAAAAGGGAAAATAAATAAATAATTGGGTCGGTACTAAATTGACAGGGTCGGTCGGGTTACGGCAAACAAGAATATTTTTAAGGATGGCCTCAGATGCTATTTTAAGGGCGCATGCTTGGCCATAATCAATGTAGCGTGTGCACAACGCGCATACACTTTGCTTCTCTCATCTACACACAGACACAGCAGTTCACATTTATGCAAACCATACATAATTACCAGGAAAAATATTCCACATGAGGGAAATCATTGTGGTGTCCCTGAAGATGTGAAAAAATAGGCATAAATCTAGCTTACACATTTACCCAAATTATTATACGCCTGTTTAACCGAAGCTAATTTGGGTGTTTCTCCATCCCCATACAATGTCTCTTCTCTGTGTTTTACGACCCTGACGAGAACGTCGGTCTCCTCGGCTGTGAACCGCTCCTGGCGTTATAATAGCCGTTATAATAGCAATCCGCCATGGAACAAGCGCGCCTGCTCTTAAAGGGAATGTGAGATGATTGGTTTATTTCACGTTACGCCCAAACCACACCTATGAATAAGGAAGCTACTTCAGACCAACCCATTTTAGATTTGCGTCGGGTGCAAGAGTCATTTATCCCGGCGGTATAATAGCAACAGCGCCCGAGACCCGCCCACAAAGTTACTTGCGTTTCGCGCTTGATACTTGCGTTTCAGATCGTTAAAATAGGGCCCAATGTGTATCTGATAAGAATAAAACGTGTCGTTGAATTATAATGCAAAGGAATATTATTATTTCCATTACCATAAACATCAGTGTGTATTTTACAAACTCTTAATGTATTGTTTTTTAGTAACTAATGTAAACTTAACTTAGTAATTAAATGTCTGAAACCTAAAATCCACTTAAGGTGTTTTGTCTCTGGCAAAATAAAGTCACCATCTCATTCTCATTACTCACACCATCCTATAAAATGTTGTTCTTTCGCCCCTTTCAGTGGTGATTATTATGAACCGATGTGGTTTAGGCCTTTACCGGCGCGTTTGATGTGAGACGGGCTCCTGCCTTCTGAATTACACATGAGGAACAAGCAGAGAGGAGATGATGGCTTGAGGTTGCTGTTAGACATGCTTTACCCTGTCACTGCGTGAGCAAAATAGAGAAGCATACATTAAAAAAAACATCCATAACTCCGGCCGCGGGGTGTTTTACTGCAGTTTAATGTGCATTCGGAGGCCTTTCACGCCAGTAATGCAGCGCATGATTATTAAGAAACCTGCGAGACTGAACGAAAGCTGTAGCTTTAATTTCCATCTCTCTGTTTCTTTATTTTTTTGTTATATCTCAGTCAAGTCACCTTTATTTATATAGCGCTTTTTACAATACACACTGTTTCAATGCAGCTTTACAGTGATAACAGGAAAATAATGCAACAAAGTTTGTTTCCAGAAGAAAATAGCAAATACCGATAATTATCACGATAAATGTCAAATCGTTATTTCTTTCAAGTTTAAAGGCAGATTTATGCTCCTAAGAGAAAGTTGTAGAAACCAGAGCGTTAATTGTGGATTTAAACTGCTCTTTATTGTCAGAACATATCATGACAAACACTTGCCAAACAGGACAACATTTCACACATCTGAGGTGGAACAGTCAAACATTTGTCAAAATAAATATCTTAATAGAAAAATGTATTTCTTAGTTTCTGCATGTGCTAATTTTTATTTGGTCAAATGTAATATTCTGACTGTTTGAGTTTTATTAAAATTAACAATTGGTCATCCAGGATCATGCATTTAGATCATGATAACCACAGATAAAGCCAGGCATAGCCTATCGCACCTCACTATCATGGCAAAATCGAACTTTATGGTTTCTATGGTATTTGTATGAAAAACAGTAGCCTAAATACATGATTAAATACTGTAATCATATTCCATTAGTCCTTTAATACATCGTCTACATTAATAATATAATACAATTCAATATGTATATCCCACATTTCATGGTGCAGGCCTATATTACTAGGCTAACATTACAGTAAATCCTTGATAAATGATGGGAATTTGTAGACGTAAAAGCAGTGTTTCTCCTGTTCGTCAGCGCTGTTTTATCTACCTTTAAACTGGTTTAAATCACTGAGACATTTGTGTTCTTCGCTAGCCTGGTTAAAACCAGACCATTCTCAGTAGTAACTTAGTTATGGTCTGGCAAAGCTTCATTAATAACTCATTTCCAAAGGGGTGTCACCAACAGACGTCGCTCAAATGCCTCTGGGCACAATTGGATAGACCTAAAACCAATCAGAGATCGTCATCGTGTAAAGCCATATGCTGCGTCCCAATTCGCCTAAGTTACACTACGCCATAAAAGTATGTACTCTTTTTGTGAAGAAAAGGTATTTACTTTTGAATGTGTAGCAAAAAAGTAGGCAAGCTTTGGGACATACTACTTCGTCATCTTTATCGGACGGATCTGTCGCGTGCGTCCTGTCACGTAAACTGCCCTGTCAATCATCTTGTCACAGTTAAAATCCTCTATTAAATCTAATTTAATTTCCTACCGTTTCGGAGAGAAATGTAGTAGCACGTTCATCTGCCAGTGGGTCTTTCATGGAGACTGTCCTCATGTGTTTGCAATTTGAATATAATAATGCATTTAAAAGTTGGTGCGCTTCACCAACGGACGTCGCTCAAATGCCTCTGGGCGCAATTGGATAGACCTAAAACCAATCAGAGCGATCGTCATCGTGTAAAGCTCACCCCAACGTTACTGATTGGTGCCGCGATTTGGACGGATTAGAAATCGTCTTGAATGGGCTCTTTGCCAGACTACTTGCAGAGCAAATCTAATTTTGCCGGAAATTTGTCTGGGTTTTCCCAGGCTAGTTCTTCGCTGAACTCAAGCGCTTCTCACTGGACCAATCAGAGTAAAGTAAACGCATCGGCTCTAGTGAGCTCGCGCTGCGCGGATTAATGATTGGTGTGGCGCGTGGTTCAAATGAGTTTCGTTCGGCTTTTGGCGCGTAAACATTATCGAACATTTATCGAACTCTTGATATCGTTTTATCGAGAAACATTATATCGCGATAATTATCAATATCGTTTTATCACCCAGCCCTATGTCAGATCAATAATATTGCTGAATATTAAATGAAATGTCCCCAACTAAGCAAGCCAAGGCATCTAGGTATCTCCAGGTACATTAATATCAACATAAAATCAATATTAATCCTTTTTATTTATTTGAATGCATACAAAACCGTTGCGTAAAATGCAAAAAGAAACCAAACTAAGCTAAAAAAAAGTGGTTATGCAACTGGGTGACGTTCTTATATTGATGCTAGCCGGCAATTACACAGAAACGCACATGTGCTGGAGAATATAATGGCGCTACATTAAACAGTTTTTGTTTAATCTGTGTTAAAAGAACAACACACTGCTGTTAAACAGCCCGTTTGCACTGGTTTCGGAGGGACTGCAGCTTGTATAGTCTGATGGAACTGCTACAGATATTTTAATTATGTTTCCGAGCTTCAATACTCCAGAGTCCTGCAAAGATATCAGTAGCTACACAACTCTATCACCAATGGAAAGTGCTAGGCTGCAGAATATTCTTTTGAGTTATTTTAGACCGTTTTTTTTTGGCATGCTTATTAACTTGACAACACCATGTGTACCAAACCACACGCGATCAATAACGGCCAATTGTGTTGCTCACAGCGCTGGTTATTCTATGGACAGCTGACAGAAAACACTCAATAGCACAATCAAGAGGCTTAGACACGTGGAAAGAGATCACTGGCGGATAATTACATTATGAACCGGGGGTGGTTGGGAAAGTTTTAATTAGTTGTGCAATGAAGTGCATGGAAAAATCAATCAATATTTTGGCTTGTGTTGAAGAGAGAGGCCGGTTCAGGCGACAGACTGCGTTGATTTATGGTGCTATTAAGATTTATTGTCTCGCTCAGTTGATTCTCCAAGACAGCAATGGAGAGTTTGCTGAAGTCTCCTGGTTCTTAGATTTGTAGTGTCGTTTGTCACGATACTAGAATTTCTAACTTCGATACGATACCTTGAAAAATATTGATATTCGATACAATTTTCGAAAACCATAGATATTTTTTGTATTATCTCAAGTCTCAATGTTTGATCCCAATTCATCAAAATATGATCTCAAACATTTCTCTTCAAATTTTTCCAAAAGCACATAATGAGTTGCTCCACATTCATTTTATAGCTCTTATACTCATAATACGACAACTACTGACTCACTTCTTTATTTTCAAAATGTCTTAATTTTCAAAATGTCTTAATTTTCAAAATGTTCT
Organism: Leuciscus leuciscus; assembly: GCF_965113295.1. Taxonomy (NCBI): domain Eukaryota; kingdom Metazoa; phylum Chordata; class Actinopteri; order Cypriniformes; family Leuciscidae; genus Leuciscus; species Leuciscus leuciscus. The sequence continues at coordinate 5,084,048 of NC_138733.1, read as the reverse complement.
TACTTTTCTTGCATTTCTAAATGTCTTAATTTTCTAAATTTCTTAATTTTCTTACATTTTCTTTATTTTCTAAATGTCTTAATTTTCTAAATTTCTTAATTTTCTTAAATTTTCTTAAATTTTCTTAATTTTCTAAATGTCTTAATTTCCTCTAATTTTCTTAATTTTCTCTTTCTTAAAGGAATTTGAGGAGAAATATAATTCATGGCTGAGAACTTCATTAAGCTTTAAAAGAGCAACTAACGTCTAACATGTGTTTTCTGGTTAAAGTGTGTATTTAAAGGCCGCCTCCGCTGATGAGTTGTGGGCAGGTTTGTTTATACAGTACATGTAGTTATCAGGCTTAATTACTGTCATTTACTGCTTGTTAGTGTGAACGCTTATTTTAGAAGTATACACACACACACACACACACACACACACACACACACACACACACACACACACACACACACACACACACACACACACACACACACACACACACATTCTTGTACATCTATCTTTATGAGGACATTCATTGACACAATGACCCTTAACCTCATTATAACCTTATCCCTAAAACCAAGTCTTGACCCTCAAACGGGACTTTAAAGGCTCTCAGAGAGTGAGGACGTCCTCACTTTACTCTCTTTGTCCTCACTTCAATGGTCTAAAACTCAAACTGGTCCACAAGTACACACACACACACACACACACACACACACACACACACACAGCCTTCAGTGTTTAAACACGTAACAATTGCATGCAGGATAAAGAGCATAAATTTGTCGTTCTGGTATTTAGATTTGTTTTCAGTCTCTGTCCCGTATCCTGCATCTCTTCCGAACACGTGTAATCTCACATGTCGTGTGTGTTTGTCCGTGTTTCCGGCTGTTTGCCGTCTGATGCTGAACTGACCGAGTCTCATTTCAGAGAGAAACACAAAGAGAGAGAGAGTATTAACAGAGGCTCAGGGTGTCTCTCGCTCTCTCTCTCTCTCTCTTGTATGGGTATTTCTAACAGATGGAGTTTCTCTGGACGGCTCTCCCTCAGAGAATCATGGGAGTATTTTAGTCCAGAGTAATCCTGACCATCTGCTGTCTTCCTCTCTGCCTCCAACTGCCCCTCCAAGCATCCCACTATTGCCCTCCATCCCTCCATCCATCCTGTGCCAGTTACACAGCCAATCCATCCACAGCCCCAAACCTTCCTCTACCTGGTCTATTCTTTAAAACAGTTTCATATGTATGACCCTGCATCACAAAACCAGTCACATGTCACACGGGTATATCTGTGGCAATAGCCAACAATACATTGTACGGGTAAAAAATTATCGATTTTCCTTTTATGCCAAAAATCATTAGGATATTAAGTAAAGATCATGTTCCATGAAGATATTTAGTAAATTTCCTACCGTAAATATATAAAACATGTATGTGTGTGAGTGAATGCTGCACAATCGCCAACATAAATGAACAACTTTAAAGGAGATTTTCTCAATGTTTCGATTTTTTTTACGCCCTCAGATTCCAGATTTACAATAGTTGTATCTCGACCAAATATTGTCCTATCATAACAAACCACACATCAATGGAAAGCTTATTTATTCAGCTGTCAGATGATGTATAAATCTCAATTTCAACAAATTGACCCATGTGACTGGTTTAGTGGTCCAGGGTCACACATATAGAACTCTTTATAGGCTTCTTGACTCAATTTTAAAGAACAAAAATTTTCTATATAAGGAGAAATACCTTCTTTTTTTCTTTTACTCAATTGTAAAGTCCCCCTGTAGTCAATAATTGTATCCCTTAAAACTCATCTTTGATCACCAAAATAACATATTTAAACATTTTTCATATCTTAAAATATCTTGAATGTAACTCGACACCCTCATTTAGTATGCGCGGTTCTATGAATATGCAAATGATCCCCGCCTCCACTCACTCACTCAGCTCAGAGATCCACTGGTTGACGATCACACGTTGATCTGATTGGTTACAAGGTAGTTTGTGACGTCAGAAACACCAGCGATTTCAAAGCGTGTGTTTGAGACTGTCTTTGGTTCACTGCAGTTTTAAGGAGAAAATACTCAGCAATGCTGTCGACTTATGAATTTACACATGGTTTGACTTAAAGCACATTAAAAACACCACATAGACTTTATAGAGCTCTTTATACCAAAATGGTTAAATATAAGGAGAAATGTATAATATTTCCATGTTTAATGGGTCATTTAATTTTTTTTAGAGTGATAAAGTATCTCTTTAAACTGTTTAATTCATAACATTTTATTAAAATAAAAACTAATTAAGCCAAAATTAATTCAAACTAAATCCTTAAAATGATCCGATAATAAAAACCCTAAAAGGGTCTATATATGAAGCGCCTGACAGAATCCTTTAAGGTTCTTGCTGTCTTTAACGACATGCGTGATGTCATCGAGATGGCGGGACACAGTGCCTTCACTCATATATTTATTTGCGACCCGTCAAAATAAAAGCTCAATGGTATATGGTTTAAAAATTAAGAAATAATGATGTAAATATTAATATTGCAATTATACACTTACATAAATAAAATGTATTACCTGTTTTTTTTATTTTACAGTACATTATTATTATTACAATATATATTTGATTTTGTTTAATATATTTAATAATAATTATTATTATTATATATTATTTTATAGTCATATATTTATAAATGGACCCCTGAATTTTAACCTCTATACAAAATTAAATCAAAATGAATGAATGAATGAAGCAGGCAAGATTTCTGTAATAGTAGTAATAAACTGAATGTTTTAAAAACACAATAACCAGGTTTATATATATTTATCATCAATCAGTCAAATTAATTTCAATCTCATACATTCTAATTAATTAATGAATATTGTTTGTTCATATCTTTGTTCGAATATCTGGCCGTATCTTTGCCATGTTCTTACTTTATTACAGAATAAATGTAATTATTTCAGATTTATGCTGATTATAAGCAATTTGAATAAATGCATTTAAAAAAAAAAAAGATTATTTACATAAAACCAAATAGATGCAAGTATTTAATAATAAACTATGCCATGATTTGAGTGCAAAAATCTTACCCGTTTCATTGATGCGTGACGGACAAATATGCATCACATTAAGTTTATTAGTTTGTTTATGTAAAACCGTGTAATCCAAATGCATGGGGATTTTATATGCAATTCAAATACATAAATATGTTTCCCAGTGTTCCCAGGGAATACATAAAGTAATAAAATGTGAAGCTTGAATGCGATATAAATGTAAATGTTCCTCCTCTAACGCTGCTCTCTGCCTTCCCAGCATGCATCTGTCCCTCCAGCAGAGGCAGGGCTAATCTGAGCGTTCCGATTGGCCGGAGAATTATGGCATGGGCAGTTTTGCTAAGTGTGTAGAATTAGAGTGAGACTGTGAAATATGAACACACACACACACACACACACACACACACACACACACACACACACACACACACACACACACACACAAACACACCGTCAGTGTTTTTGATCATTAGATGTGTCTAT
>NC_138733.1:5025510-5070510 GCF_965113295.1 Leuciscus leuciscus | reverse complement strand
GTGTGCGGTTGTGTTTGTGTGCTCTGTGACATTGCGAAAAGTTGGGATGGATGTGAACAGAAAGAGTTTTCCCCGTGTGGCTTCACATCATGAAATAAACTTGGAAAGCTTTGCTGTGAAGAGAAACGGAGAGCGATGTCAAGACTCAGCAGAACTCAAGTTAATGTTACGTAAAGGCTTTTCATTTCGGGTGGGAGAAATCTGCGGGTCATGTTTTATTTATGCTGAATGAATTATTGAAGTTATGATGATACACCTCTCCTCCTTCTTTCTCCCTCGCTTAAACATAAGAAAGAATAATCATAAACATTATTCGCCATAATCTAGACCCGAGTGCATCAGCTGAGCTCTGTTTAAATGCGTGTCCCAGTGTTTTGCATTTAATCTTTCTGCAAAGTCTCCTTCTCTCTTTATCCTTATTCTCCTCCCTCTTTCTTTCATCTGTCTTGCTCTCTCCCCTTCACTCCGTTTCATCTCATTTCGTTCTTTAAACCTTCTCAGCATTTCACAATGCAGCTTTCTGTGCAGGATGAGAGAACAACTGGCTTTTCTACGAAGACCCTTATGAACCACACTATAAGAAGAATCACAAATGTGGTCTCTTTAACATCTCAGTTGTGTCTCACTAGAGTAAGGAGACCATTGGGTGACACGGTGATGGAAACAATATGAGATGGGACGGAAAATTAGCTCGCAATCTATTGCGTTTCACAGATAAACATTGCGTTTTCTCTCAAAACGTTTGTGTTTGCTCACGAAACCGTTACGTTCCCCAAATAAACTTTGCGTTCTTGCTTAAAATACTTGCATTCACTCACAAAATGATTGCGTTTCCTCAATAAACACTTGGATTTGCTCTCAAAACTACTATTGCGTTCCCCAAATAAACGTGATGTTTTCTCTATTAAAACACTTGGATTTGCTCTCAAAACTATTGTGTTCCCCAAATAAACTTTTGCGTTTTCTCTCAAAACGTTTCCGTTTGCTCACAAAACCGTTACATTCCCCAAATAAACTTTGCGTTCTTGTTTAAAATACTTGCATTCGCACGCACAACGATTGAGTACCCTCAATAAACTTTGCGTTTTCTCTCAAAACATTTGTGTTTGTTCCCAAAACTATTGTGTTCCCTCAATAAACTTTGCGTTCTTGCTTAAAACACTTGCATTCACTCGCAAAATGATTGAGTTTCCTCAATAAACTGCATTTTCTCTCAAAACATTTGCGTTTGTTCACGAAAACGTTACATTCCCCAAATAAACGTTGTGTTCTTGCTTAATATACTTGCATTCGCTCGCACAACGATTGAGTTCCCTTCGAGAAACTTTGCGTTTTCTCTCAAAACATTTGCGTTTGTTCACAAAACTATTGTGTTCCCCCAATAAACTTTGCGTTCTTGCTTAAAACATTTGCATTCGCTCTCAAAAAATGTGTGTTCCCTCAATAAACTTTGCGTTTTCTCTCAAAACATTTGCGTTTGCCGTTCCCCCGATAAAATGTGCATAATTGCTTAAAATACTTGTATTCGCTCGCAAAACGATTGCGTTCCACAAATAAACTTTGTGCTCTCTCTCAAAACATTTGCGTTTGCTCAAACAAAATATTGTGTTCCAATAAACTTTGCGTTTTCTTAAAACATTTTTGTTTTCTCGTAAAACTGTTTTTTTTAATTATTATTTTTTTTTGCTAAAGCAAAAGTGTTAAAATAGATAATTTAAGGGCTTTTGGGTCTCCGAACTAGAGATAAAAGTGTACCTAGGTCTTAAAATGTTTTCTCTAGTTTCAGAAGAGATCTCGAAATTGTCTCAAACTTTGCCAAGACAACAAAATCTTCAATCAAATGCAAGAGATAAATTCATCCAAAGTAATATCATAACTTCATACTCTTACAGTATGATAACTATTGACTCATCTGTGACCATTATACTTCTCACAAGAAGATTTAGGAGACACATTTGAGGCACAGTTGATCCTGTATCAAAACATTTATGCATAAGAATCTCCTGACTATAAAAGAGCAACTTTTGAGCAGTTTTTCTGACCTTTCATTCAGCAGATGCATGTGTGTTTAAGCAAATATGAGCATGATGCTTTAATGATGTAAAAAGTGTCCTTATTGGCGCATTAGTGTTCTGTGGGCAATCGAGCCCTGAAACCAGAATCAAAACAACACATTTGCTCCTCTCCGTCTTTCCTCCGTGTCCTTCTGTTTCATCTGAGTCACAAGTTCTTCGGCTTTCATTTCCAATGTGAAAAAAACACAGATTAGCACTGCTTCCAGAGAGCCATGGACGCTTCTGAACAGAAGTTGATTGTCTTCAGGGGCCTTAGGACTTTCGAGACAGCTTGAAAAGGGGACAGAAGTTCACTACATGAAAGCCAAAACACAGACGTTGTAGCTTGAGGAATCTTTAATTGTTTGAAAGGGGAACAAAAATCATTCTCTCAGGGATCCGAAACAAACCTGTGACTTTCCCCTAGCAACAGATCAAATCCTCTGAGAGTTTATTTGGCGATATTTTAGTATGAATCAGAAGCGACTGTCAGATGGCAGAGTTTCAGAGATGATTTAGTTTCCACGGTCTTGTGTGAAACAGCTTTCACAACACATTTACCTTCTATTGTGTGACGTATTTCTGAGAGAAAGCGAATACTCAGCATCAAATGATGCAGATGCAGGTCAGGATCTGATTTCATCCTTTGGGATTTGATTGGATTGCGTTTGCATGGCTATATTATTATTTTATTTATTCTCCTGGTTTTATAATCAGTACTGTTTTATTTTGGGCCTTTCTTTTATTTCTTAGCATACAGACCTCATTCAAAGTTTATTTTGTATATAATTTCAGCTTATTATTCTGTATTTGGTTTTGATAAACTTTGTTTATATAGTTAAAGTTTAAAAATCAACTGACACTATTGACATCATTATAATATGTGACCCTAGATCATAAGTCGCACGGGTATATCTGTGGCAATAGCCAACAACACATTGTACGGGTCAAAATTATCGATTTTTCTTTTATGCAAAAAATCATTAGGATATTAAGTAAAGATCATGTTCCATGAATATATTTTGTAAATTTCCTAGCGTAAATATATAAAACATGTATGTGTGTGAGTGAATGCTGCACAATCGCCAACATAAATGAACAACTTTAAAGGAGATTTTCTCAATGTTTCGATTTTTTGGCACCCTCAGATTCCAGATTTTCAATAGTTGTATCTCGACCAAATATTGTCATATCATAACAAACCACACATCAATGGAAATCTTATTTCAGATGCTGTATAAATCTCAAATTCAAAAAAATTACCCATGTGACTGGTTTTGTCGTCCAAGGTCACATATTATGTGCATAATGAATTATGGTTGCCGTTCTATTTCTTTAATCTATTTAATCATCTTTTACACTTGCCTTAAACTGCCTTGCAAGCACTTTCTTCAGAAAATGTTTCATTCAGAAATTATAAGTAAATTTCACAAACAATTACAAGAAAATGTAAATAACACATTGAATTAAATGTGAAATATGCTTACTTGTAAAACATACTCCAATCTTTGCCTTATTAGTGGCCAAGCACCGAAGTTTAGTTACACATTAGTGTTCTTCTTCTTCTTCCACTATTTTTAAAAGTAAAAATAGAAAACCATCTGAACATTAACCACAGCAATTTTGGAATCTGTAACTCAATCCTCTAGCGCCACCAACTCTCCATATTTGTACTCATGTTTATGCTAATAACCTAAACTTTTAAAGGCCTTGAAAAATGGTGCTTTTTTTTTGGCTTAACCCCCTGGGGTCGGCCGTATCGCCGGCGATACCAGCTCGCTTTTTTTTTTATCAGTTCAAAAGAGATTCATTTTGCTCTGTTGACTTTGATATTACAAACATGTTTCATACATCAATCGATTCTGTTAAATGTGTAATATTTTTGTGTATACTCACAATAAAAACAAAGTGTTTTGCTTTTTGCCAAATAAAGAAAAATAAACACGAAGCGAGTTCTGCCTTCTCTCTGTCAGTGTAGTCCATTCTGAAACGCGTCCGAAAATGAACCATAACTGAGCGAATACTCAGTCAAACAGGCATACAGACACACAGGCATGAAGCTTGAATTCTCTTCTTTTAAATGAAGTAATTTATATAAAAAACTAATATTCTCAGTTCATGTAATCTGTAAGAAAAGAGCGAGATGTCAGTCGTTCTCATCTCAGCTCATTACGTTTTAATCTGCCCCGCCCACGGAGAGCGCGCGCTATTCAAACGCAAATTACTGAGGCAATCCATGCAAACCTGTGAACGCCCCCATATCAGCTCGAGAAAACACAAGTTTAATCAGATCATTGTACTTGTTTACACTGTCTCGCAGCGCTGTGAGGAATAATAATAATGGAAAATGTACCTCAGAAGTGCTGGTATTTCGAGGAGTAACGGATGGAATACTGTAGTAAGTTTTTTTTCATTCTCAAGTAAATCGCGTTTCTGTGTGAATGAATGAACGTCAGAGATGCGCTGTTTACCACAACTCGCAAAAAGACGGTTTAAATTTGAATTGCGTTTCTGTGTGTGAATGAATGATCTGCTTTTAGCAAACTATTTTGCTATACTGAGTAAAAATCGACTGAAATATGTTGAAATAAAATGTATTTGTATAAGCAACGTATTAAACTGCAAATTAACATTTATATTCCTTATAATAAAAGACCTATGTTACAGACAAATGAAAGACAACATTTCGTTGATTAGTTTTGGATAGATTACACATTTTTACTGTAAAATATCTGCCACCTCAAATAAGCTTTTGTTTGCCAATTTTTGCTAATATGTTAAATATAGTATGTTTTGTCAATGTAGGCTATATTCGAAGTAATGAATCCTTAACTTTGAAATATGTATGATAAAATGTATACTTTAGTTTTTACAAAGAAAGATTACACTTCAATTGTTGTTGTAATTGTAACCTTTTTAATAAAAAATATATATTTACAAGGTAGATGTAAACAAATTTTAAAAGGTAAATATAAGCCTTTTCTTTAAATAATTTTTATTGTGTTTTATTATTGACAAATTTGGGGAGAGGATACATATTCCAAAACTGAAAATACAGTATGAGAATTAACTGCACAATTACTAGACATGTTTTCCTGGATATTATACAATTTGCAAGCACAATTTGTGAAAAAAAATAATAATTGACATGCTTCCAACTGTGAACGAATTTGGTAGAATATATATATATATATATATATATATATATATATATATATATTGCTCTTGCATTCTTTCTTGTGGCTATAGGTGACACACCTGAATGAATGGCTCATTAAGTATGCGGGCCCCATTGTCTCCTCAGGTGTGAATCACTACATATGCATGATGGTGTTGAATCAGTGACGCCCCTTGCGCATATTGCCTTTACAAACAAAAAGTGTTTTACAAGATTTAAATCAATGTATTGTGTTATGTAAATGATTAGGTAGGATGATTTTCACATCATTTTGAAGAAAAAACTCTAGGCAACGACATCCATTAGTCAAAAGTCTTATTGACACATATTTAGTATGTGTTTTGTGGCCTTTTTTCAATAACCATGCATAAACATTATTCTCTAAAAAATACAAACATGTACATGCATGTAGCTCACATATTATGGTAGCCCTGTTTATGCTAAATAGAGTGTAATTATACCTTTGCCATTAATATGTTTATAAGCAACTGAAAAAAGCACAAATGTCAGGACATGTCAGAACATCTCAAGGACCCCAAAAACCCCTCAGACCCCAGAGGGTTAACTTCTGATGGTTTGGCCAAAAAAAAAAAAAAAACACAAAACGGGTCTCTTTATATTTTGGTTCCGCATGCCAAGTCAAATAATACCCAATTTTCCCATATCGGCCATTTTGGCTATTGACCATTTTGAATTTTGTGGTAAAAAAGACAAAAACCAACGAATTTGATGGCATGATGCCAAACTTTATCTGAGGCCGTATCTCTTGAAAGATTGGACATATTGACACCAAACTTGGTGTGTGTAATTGTCACCCAACACTAGGGGTTGCACGACTACTGATTTCTGCTAGTCGACTTCTTATCAAAACAATACTCGAGTTACTCGACTACTCGTCGTTCATGCTACTGTAAATGAAAAGACATGAAATAGCTAGATCTTATCAATAAACATTTATTAATTCATAGCCTAATGCAACAATTACACAAGTAAACTCTCAAAACATTATAATTATGACATTTCATTTTTAAATTTTCATGTAACAGTCTAAAGCCAAATAAATAGCCGTTCTTGCCTTTCATTTCAGACGTCTGCTTCTAGGGGCCATTCACATATCGCGTCTTTTCCGCGTTCAAGGTCGTTATTTCAAATGTAGGCGCGCGGCGAGCGCGCTCATAATGAAAGCAACGGACGTGGTGCGCTAGTTTTTCCAGGCGGGTTTTTCCTTCTCATCTCCAGAAATATATCTAGTAGTAAAGCTAATGCAAGGGCTAGAAATAAATGAATCCTTTGCTGAATGATACTTCTTCGTCGTCTTCATGGAGAGCGCAGTTTGGTTGCATAGCAACGACAGACGCCACGGGAGTGCAAGCGCTTGTAGGAGACAGCGGCACGGCCGCGCGCTTTCCACACGTTTTTAGACGCAATATGTGAACGGCCTCTTGCAGAGTTGGCCAATTACAATATTTTTGTCATCCTTGATGAAATACTTCCACACATCTGACGTGTGGTGTCTGTTGGTGACGTTCGCCATTTTTAATTCATTTATGGTTAATGGACGCTCGAGTAGTCGATTGTTTCCGACAGCGTCGACTAGTGGTTGAAGTAGTCGATCTATCGACTACTCGGCTAGTCTATGCAAGCCCTACCCAACACTGACCACACCAGATCAATGTGTGTCAGCGCCACCTATTGGTCAAAAGTAATAAGCAAAATGTCACACTACAAGTGATTGTATTTATGGGCTTTCAACCATTTTGCTTAAAATCATCTTAAAGATGTTTTTTAGCTCCTCATTCTGACTCTGTGGTTCTTGGCCCCTTGCATATAACATATAATTACTGCTTGCATATAACTTGAAACCCTTTTTGGATAAAAACAAACATTATTTAGAATTAGAATAACATGCATTGATGTATTGTGCACCAGGGGTTGAACGACTTCAGATTTTTTTAAATCGACTGTTATGACATCAAAGTCGAGTCGACGTTGACTAGTCACTCACGTCATTCATAAAAACACAAGAGATGGGACTGCTTTGCAACATGCCCCAATTTGCAATTTATTTGCAGAAAATGATACAGATGCTGACAGACAGTTCATAATATGTTGCAACTTAACGGTAACAATGCAACAATAACTCCCGTTTTAGTGCAAACATTTTTTAGTGATGCATTATGTTGGCATAACAATGCCATTTATGCAAGATGGGCTGTAAGCCTACTCACTGTCACAGTCCTGCTCATTCACAGTTTTTACTTTTCGATCATGGTTTGCATGTTTAGTGAAGTTTCTAATTGACCGTTCGCAAAGACCCTCCCCCTTTAGTTACTGTTGCTATGTCCGACACAGTGAAATATACATCGCGGAGCAGAGAGGACACTGACAACGTGCTGACAGACCGGACAGAGCAGGGTACTTTTAATATGTAAACAAAGTCTCAACTTTCATATTTGGTCGTTTTATAAAGAAATTGAAACAATAAATACCGTTTTGTGGCTCTTTAATGTGTCGTGACAGATCGCTGTAGAGCCTCTTAAAGCTGCTCGTGAACCGATCATCTCTTCCTTCTAGTTAATTTATAGCATCAAATAAACATGAATATACATAAGAAGGAATGTTGTTTTAACTGCAGAAAGACGTCAGTACACTCCGTTATTCAAGTTCAAATCCTCCAACGTTAATCTATTAACTCTCCTGACTGCTTTGTCGGACAGAAATGGCGGATTATGATTGGTCAGATCGCCTGTCAATCAAACTCCCTGCGAAGGGTAAATTTACTGCTGTCGAGAATGATTTGCATTCCTCACTTAACATTAGCGGATGCCTTTTCAGATGAGTGTGCATTGCACTTGTACTTTTGTTGTACTTCAGGACAGACTTACTTTCCAAGTCACATTTTTACAAGCTTCATCTTTAATGAAGTATTTCCACACACTTGATGGTGACAATCATAGTGTCACATGATCAACGCGACTAGTCGACGTCAAGCTTAAAGCGTCACGGCATTGCATTAAGGTCGACTAGTCGACTAATCGACTAGTCGGTTCAACCCCTATTGTGCACAGTAACCCAGTTTACTTCAACTTTTATTTATTTACATTGCACATTTAATAGCAACCAAAAGTGCTTCAAAGTTATAACTAAAAACAATAAAAGATACATATATAAAAACATTTACCGAGCCTAGCAAATGAAGGAATGAGTACATGCTCTTGGATATACACCCTCACACAACTGTATAGTGAGATCAGTGTTGAGAAAAAGACAAGTTATTACTACAATGTACAGAATACCCTTAACTAAAAGATAAGTTAAAAAGATAAGTTTACAACTGAGATTTACTGTAGGTCATTCATTAAATTAGGTTGATTTTGGGTGATGAAATCAAATACATTTTATTAGGGCTGGGCAAAAAAATCGATTTTTCGATTAATCGTTTTTTAAAATGTGGTCGATTCAAAATCGATTCTCAAACGCCAAGAATCGATTTTTTTCCATCTTTATGTATTAGTTTTCCTCCACTGTTCATAGGCTTGCAAACTCAATTTTATAGCTAATGCTGTGAGATTTTATGGTAGTTTTATCTAAATCATAAAATAACCTCAATTAGTGCTGCACGTTTAATCATATCGCAATCGCTATGACAAGCCTATACGCAATTAGGCTATATGACCAAAATGCTGCCAAAATGCTGTCGTGACTGTGACAGAAAAACTTGCGATGATATCGTGCGTGCGCACAAGACAGCACAGAATAGAATTATCTTTCGCGCTTGAACGAAGAACACACACAATTATGCCAAAATGTATTTTTGTCGAGTATCTTTATAACATAAGAGCAGTCTTATGACGAACGTGAAGAGTTGTGCCTCGTGAGAGAATGAGTCCGCGTGTGAGTTCCGCGTCTCTGTCAACAGAGGCTGGTCTTAAAGGGACAGTACACTGTAGCCACTAATTATCTCTGTCATTTAAGTTAATCAAAGAACAAAGAGAACAGAGAAAAACACTCACTGCTCTTGAATAAAGAACTTTTGTAACTTTGATTAGTCAATATATAATTTATAATTAATGCAACACAGACTGTTTGATAATTTTATTCAATTTCTGTATGGCCTAGCTGTTAGACAGGAAGGGCACATATTATATTATATGCAACGTTTTTATATGTGGGTTTATGTGAGGATTGTTAACCTGTTTGATCAAGACATGCGACTGTTCTGACTTGTCCAATTTTCAGCATCAATTTTTCATCTTGCATCAAAATCCTGTCTATTCATTGTATGCATTTGAAATATAGAGTTGGCTTCTGTTTTAATGTACCCAAGTGTACCTAAAATAAAAAGAGTTTAATATACAGGTTTGTAGCTCTTAATTTCTTTTTATTAATTAAACACTTGAAAACTTGTTCACTTTTTTTCTTTTCTTTTTCTTTTTTTAATAAATATAGGATTTGTATTTAATATTCATTGAGTGAGTCGAATCGAAATTAATTTAGAATCGAAATTGGAAAAATCGAATCGAGAATCGAAATCGAAAATCGAATCGAGAATCGAAATCGAATCGAATTAGAGCTTGCGAATCGAAATCGAATCGAATTGTAACATCTGAATCGATACCCAGCCTTACATTTTATTGATATTTGCGCAATTTGAGATCAAAGGTTAGCAGGGCAGATCATCAGCCATTTCTCCTGATGAGGCTTTACCTGAATTCTCATTTTCCAGGTAGAGATTTTTTTTTGAGTTTTACAGGTCCATTGGAGCGGCTCCTGGGGGTCGGGCCACATTGATCTGAGCCAGAAATACTCTCATCATTACCCAAACCACAGCTCCTACATAACCTGCAATTTATGCGTGAAAGGTTTTGAAGCAGGATCGAGTGGCACTTCAGACAGATGAAAAGAGCAGCTTTGCGTCTTTCTCACTCCATGATGGAGGAACATTGCACTTCTGTATGTCACGTGAGCTGTAGTTTGTTTTTGTAACATCAGGATTGCAACAAGATGTAGAAGATCCAGATAATCTTATGGCAAAGCGAGTCAAAAGGGCGAACATCATAATATGATTTTGCAGAACAACTACTTTTGCGCCATCACTGTAAAATATTATTGTGATTTTAACGGTAAAAGATGGTTACGTACTATATACGGTGAATTACTGTAATAGATATAACTGTACATTTTACAGTAAAATACCATTAAATTTACAGTTTTTGGAAGTGAAAAAGAACAAGTCATTAATTTACAGTGAAAAAACATAAATTGCCATTCCCACAATTCCCTGTGTGACATGTATTTTTGTTGAAATAACTGTTTCTTCGTAGTTTTTTTCTAATCAGTTATGTGCATTAGGGTTTTATGTTACATTTAATATTGTTAAATTAATGTTTATTGCTTTTTTTAATTTCATGTGTGTTACCATGATGGTGTTTAGTGTGTGTGTGTGAATGACACTGTGCAGCTTCTATATATTAATTTGAACTTTCTTGTGGAAAAGTGATTGTGATGAGCTTTGATTCATCATGTTACTCTCATCACCGCTGTGATTGGTGGTTGTCAGTGTATTACAATAGTACAAAACAGCTATTAGTACTTATAATTACAATAGGTCGGTAAATTAACATTATGGGCTCTATCTTGCACCCAGCGCAATTGACTTTGTGCACCAACGCAGTGGAATTTTCCCTCCACAGACGCACGTCAGTAAATTAGGGAATGAACTTGCGCTCCAGGGGGCGGTTCGGTGAAAATAGGAGGCGTAGTCCGGCGCAAACGTTCCCTGGTGCAATTTTGCAATTTCGGAAAACAATTCCGCCACAGACCAGGAAAACCCTAGTCTAAAGTCAGTGGCGCATTTTCAGTGGCGCGTTCAGATGCTATTTTAAGGGCACATGCTTGGCCGTAATGTAGCGTGTGCACAACGCACATACTCTTTGCTTCTCTCATCTACACAGAAGCAGCAGTTCCCATTTTTGCAAACCATACATAATTACAAGGAAAAAAATTCCACACGAGGGAAATCATTGTGGTGTCCATGGAGATGTGAAAAATAGTCATAAATCTAGCTTACACATTTACCCAAATGATTATACGCCTGTTTAACCGAAGCTAATTTGGGTGGGTTTCTCCATCCCCATACAATGTCACTTCTCTGTGTTTTACGGCCCTGACGAGAACGTCGGTCTCCTCGGCTGTGAACCTCTCCTGGCAAATCCGCCGTTATAATAGCAAGCCGCCATGGAATAAGCGCGCCTGCTCTTAAAGGGAATGTGAGATGACGCTCTATTTGGTTTATTTCACGTTACGCCCAAACCACACCTATGAGTAATGTAGCTTCTTCAGACCAACCCATTTTAGATTTGCATCGGGCGCAAGAGTCATTTATCCCGCCGGTATAATAGCAACAGTGCCCAAGATCCGACTACAAAGTTACTTGCGTTTCGCGTTTGATACTTGCGTTTCAGATCGTTAAAATAGGGCCCTATATCAGTTAATGAAATGTTTTGTTTTTTTTACAGTAAATTTAAGATCTCAAGTTCAATTTGTTACATATCTTCCTCCTTGCCTGATACTGGATTCTGCTTTAGAGCTGATCTTTTTTTTTTTTTTTCTTAGAGTTTGTGACTCCTGAAGTTAAAAGCAGTGGCTCTCTGGCCACCCATTGAGTCGATTTATTTATTCATACGCAGAGCCGAGAGCTGTCAGAAAGAAGCGTGGCCTTGCAGATGAGGAGAAGTTCTTCCTCTGAAGCATCTCGACTCTCTTAGGAGCGTATTAGGGCCCAGAAATGCAGGAAAACTCGGGAGCAGCACTCCCCTCGGGAGGTCATTGATTTTATCACATTTATATTCAGGCAGGCTTGATGGACTAATGTGTGCCACCCAGAAACAATATAAATGCATGAATAAATTTTTCAGACATAATTTTTCATTTCCGTGCGGAGCTGCCGGCAGGGTCCGTTCCGGTGAGGGTTTACAGTTGTGGAAAAGCATTTCCTTTCATGTCTGGTATAAAGGAGTCTCTGTGTGCCGTGACATTCCTCATAATGTGATTCATTACCGACTCCGGTACATGTGAATGCCGAATCCCAGATCCTTCTCCTGAACATCTTCCTGTCATCCCTTCACCCGCCTGCTGCCTGTCCCAGGGCACATTATAAATCCATAACCATAATTCTCATTATTCTTTCTTAGTAAAGACAGATGATTTTTATGTATATATAAAATAAAAAAATCTATTTATTTGACTTTAATCAAATCCACTTTTATTTATAAAGCACATTTAAAATCAACCTTGTAAATATGTGAATATTTTAAATTATTAATAATGTTTTTATTAATAATTCTAATTAATAATTTAAATTTAAGTTGAATTAATAATAATAATTCTACTTAATTTTAAATTTAATTTAATAAGCAATGTTTTTACATATATATACGTTTTATTATTGATAATTCTGTACTTAATAATTCTAAATTAAATGCAACTAATAATTTATTTTATATATAATGTTTTAATAATTCAACTTAATAATTGTAATTTAAACTTAATTGAATTAATAATCTATTTATTTTACATTCAATAATGTTTTATCAATAATAATAATTCAACTTAAAACTAAATTAAATGTAATTAATAATCCATATGATTTTACATATAATAATGATTTAATGATTGTACTTAATTCTAATTTAAATGTAATTAATAACCAGTATATTTTACATATAATAATGTTTTATTAATAATAATCCTACTTTATAATTCTCAATTAAATGTAATTAATGATCAGTTTATTTTAAAAATAATAATGTTTTGTTAATAATAATCCTACTTAATAATTCTAAATTAAATGTAATAAATAATCAATTTATTTGGCATATATTAATATTTTAATAATTGTACTTAATCCTAAACGTCATTAATAATCCGTTTACTTTACATACAATGTTTTATTAATACTGAATAAAATTTAAAATTGGATATTATCATTAAAAGTCACAATGTGAAAGAATCTTAAAAATAGAAAAAATATAATTATTTCTTTGTCTTGATTAAGAAGTGAAATGTGATCTGGACACTTGTTTTCTGTGTATGTAAGACCATTCGTCATTCTTACGTTTACGCAAAAGAGGCTTACGTTGCATTTAAGTTCGCATTTTTCAGACGTCATAAAATGAATGATTATTTTTGACTTATGCATATTGGAAAATGGCACTGTGAAATGGGATTGTGGCACTGGAGGGTTCGGTCCTTAATCGCAGCTGAGTTTCAAGGTGACTTCCACACCTGAGCGTTTCTCACTCCCAAACTCACACACATTATCTGCAGAACACATGAAGGATTCAATAATAGAGATGATAGAATAATAGAGCTCATAAATAAAGACCTTGGATGTCTTGTTTGAGCTGCTTTCTGAGATAAAATTAAGATTTGCATAAATTAAGCGTAAATGATTCCGGATCTAAATTTTATGAGTCTCATTAATCAGAGAGTTGTCGTTGCTTTTTGTGTGACTTCTCTCTGAAAGTGTATGAGGAAGTGCTGTTTAAAGGTGTGATTGAATGTAACTCTCACCTCATTTAGTATGCGCGGTCTATGAATATGCAAATGAGCCCCGCATCCACTCACTCACTCAGCTCAGAGATCCACTGGTTGACGATCACACGTTGATCTGATTGGTTACAAGGTAGTTTGTGACGTCAGAAACACCAGCGATTTCAAAGCGTGTGTTTGAGACTGTCTTTGGTTCACTGCAGTTTTAAGGAGAAAATACTCAGCAATGCTGTCGACTTATTAAATATTAATTCAATATATAATATATTACTTATTAATATATAAGCATATTAAAAACACCACATAGACACATAAACAGCATTAAAAGCTGGATTTACACCACAGGGGGACTTTATAGACTTAATTTGTTCTGACTGGCTGTGATTGGACCATGACCAATGGTGTGAGTTTAGGGTTCTGACCAACAGAAGATGATGTGAACCTCACCAGACCAAGTCCGTTTGGAGATCAACTATAGTTCATCAAACTGTGTGTGTGTGTGTGTGTGTGTGTGTGTGTGTGTGTGTGTGTGTGTGTGTGTGTGTGTGAGAGAGAGAGAGAGTCTTTCTGATGAAGGCAGATGAGTGATGTGTCATAATGATGAACAGATGGTTAGAGAGGAGAAGGAAACATCATCATGTCTGGAAGCGTTATGATGAGGAGACGAGAGGAATGAGGTTTGTTGAGGAGAGTCTCATGGGTTGAGTTGAGGAGCAGTGATGGATTGTGTCTCTCTCTCTCTCTCTCTCTCTCTCTCTCTCTGTCTCACACACACACACACACACACACACACACACACACACACACACACACACACACACACACACTCTCTCTCTCTCTCTCCCTCTCTCTCTCTCCCTCCCTCCCTCTCTCTCTCTCTCTCTCTCTCTCTCTCTCTCTCTCTCTCTCTCTCTCTCTCTCACACACACACTCTCCCTCTCTCTCTCTCTCTCTCTCTGTCTCACACACACACACACACACACACACACACACACACACACACACACTCTCTCCCTCTCCCTCTCTCTCTCTCCCTCCCTCCCTCCCTCTCTCTCTCTCTCTCTCTCTCTCTCTCTCTCTCTCTCTCACACACACACTCTCAGGGACGTGGGAACTATATTGTGAGAGGGGGGGCGGGATTCTTGGGGGGGGGGGGGGGGGGGTGTTAGTGTAGGCACAGCTCAGTGTGGCCGCTCCAATTTACCTTCAATGAAATCTATGTCAAAACGCGTCAAAAGAGGCAATGCATTTACGCAGAGCAGGGTCATAAACGCGCAGAAAACGTGGCCATGTGTGTCTGGAGTTCAGCGAGCTCCACGGACCACTCCTTCAGTCTATCCACGGAGCGCTCTAAAGTCAACAGCGCTGAATGAATGATGATCTGCTTTTATGTCATTTTTCCTTTTTTATTCAGAATATTCACAAATGTTAGCTATGTTAGCTATGGCATGAAATATCTGATATTCCGATTGTCAAATATATGCAAGTGGAAGTGTATTGTTGTTTAAACACCTTTATAACGATCGCGTTAGTTGAGCTGTATGCGCGATGGGCGCCGCCGTGTTAATTTGTGCCGCAGACGCAGTTCAGAGAATCGGATCTGTTGGATTTACAACACGTGTAAATTTCACATTCATCCACTTCTCCCGAAATACATAAAAGTAAGTGGCTGGTGAACTGGGAGAAGAATAGAGTAAACATTAAAGTTACTTACACAATGTGTATCTGATATGAATAAAACGTGTCGAATTATAATGGAAAGGATTATTATTACCTCCGAAAACAATACATTTAGAATTTGTAAAATACACACTGATGTCTATAGACATCAGTGTGTATTTTACAAATTCTAAATGTATTGTTTTTTTAGTAGCCTACTTAGGCTATGTGAATTTATATGTCTGAAACCTAAAATAAACAGTATGTGGTTGAAAACACTGAAAAGTTGTGATATATGACAGCTCTGAGCGCGCCTGTCTCTGGCTAAATTCAACATTTGAATTTAGCAGTTGATCATGTGATGCACTGACCGTTCTGATCACACCGGTGTGAAACGCTCCAGGGACCAGCCTAGACTGATCACAACGGTGTGACCGTACGTGCGAAAGGCTTAAAAACAAGAAATTTTATGACACAAAATGTTGAAATGTAGGCTTAAATCAAACAAATTTAATTCAGATTCTGTATATATAAAATGGAAACCAAAAACAACGAAAAAAACAGCTGGCTGACCCCTAGAGGGGTGGGGAAAAGGGGTGGTGGTGGGGGGGGCGGCCGACCCCCCCGCCCCCCCTGTTCCAACGTCTATGCACACTCTCCCTCTCTCTCTCTCTCTCTCTCTGTCTCACACACACACACACACACACACACACACACACACACACACACACACACACACTCTCTCTCTCTCTCCCTCTCTCTCTCTCCCTCCCTCCCTCTCTCTCTCTCTCTCTCTCTCTCTCTCACACACACACACTCTCTCTCTCTCTCTCTCTCTCTCACACACACACACACTCTCTCTCCCTCTCGCTGTCGGAGTCTCTTCTGCATGGTTGAGGTGATTGTGTGTTCGACTGGCTGCAGTGTGATTTGATTTGAATGGCGCTGTAGTTTTACAAACCCCTGTTCAGATGACACTGTTGTTATTACATGATCTTAGACACACACAGACACACACACGCAAATTTCTTAATTTCGATTTTGGTTTTATTTCATTGAATCATGTAGTCCTTCAAAGACTGGCAAAACTGATATTCATTTCTTAGGAAAGTCATAAAAAAATTAAAAAACTTATTTAGTAAACTACTACACCCAAACTTACAATGTTTTAGTCAAGAACCAAAAGCAAATGCTAAACTACTGAACTTCTGGATTTGTGTCGGTGTGTGTTTGTGTCGGTGTGTGTGTGTGTGTTCATAAAGCACTTGGCCTTTAATGCAGCGTAGCATCAGGAATGCTGAAGATCTCGCGGGTCATTTAGCAGCAGTGTGTGTGTCGTGGAGAAGTGAAGAGAGGGTCTCTAATCGCCCGTCTGGGCACCGGCTGCGGTCACATGCTCAGTCACATGACTTTACATCTGCCAGATGAGAAGAAGTGAAGAGCAGAATCTCTCTTTCTCTTTAAGAGCGTTTAATCTCTGCAAGTGCTCCGTTCGGTCAGTAAATGTGTGTGTGTGTGTGTGTGAGAGAGAGAGTGAGTGAGTGTGTGTGTGTGTGTGTGTGTGTGTGTGTGTGTGTGTGTGTGTGAGAGAGAGAGTGAGTGAGTGTGTGTGTGTGTGTGTGTGTGTGTGTGTGTGTGTTGTTCTCTGTAAAATCTGCTGAATTTGTTCAGCACAAGATCTTTGAGTCTCAGCGCAACTGTAAATCAAACTGATCCCATGAAAACACACTAAAATCCTAAATAATATATTATTGCTCATCATCAGTCAAAACTCAGGACACTAATGTTGTCAAAATACATTTATATCGCTTTAAATATGCCAAATATAAATTATATGTATTTCAGAAATTTGCACCAAATGGCGTCTGTATTGCAGTAAAACTAAATATATATATGTATTATGTAATATATAATAAGTGTACACATATATATTGTTTGACATTTTTAGTGTGTATTTAGTGTGTTACTATAATTATATAAGGCATACAAAATATATATATTTTTAAATATAATATAAAAACTTAAAAATATTATAATTCAATTATTCTAATAAAATATGTATAATAATGTAAAAAAAATTATATATATTATTTATTTTTTTATAAATATTTTATTATTTTATTTGTATTATTAGTTGTATTTAAGTGCATTGCATTACATTTTCATCAATTTACAGGTTATAAAGTTTACTGTAGCTATGCGTTTTTTCTGCCATTTAGCCAAAATCTGATGTTATTAAAGATGACGTGCTTCACAGGCTATTCAAGACACTATTGGGTGGCAGACATATTTGGCAGACGCTTTTATCCAAAGCGACTTACATTGCGTTATCCTATACATTTATTGGCTGTGACTCAATGACAAACGCTGGACTAAAACACACTTTTCTGCTGCTCAAATACACAAATCATGAGCCTTTATACATATAGTGTTTCTCGAGTAAACAAAACGTTGTACTTATTCAAAGATCCAGTTCTTTATTTAATCTCGCATTGCATTGCAAACAAGCAGAGACGCTCCAAACTTCACGATAGAGGCGGAGTTATAATGTTTGATTGACACTTTGAGGATCCAATGGAGATGCAAGGTTTAGTCAGAATCTCTTTTTAATACTTTTCATTGGATAATATTTGCAATAACCCACAAAGAGACATAAAGGCTGGACAATAGTAATGATTTATGATTATGAAATTGACGATTGATATATAATATGTGAATCTTTACAGGACACTAGATCACCATGGACTTGAGCTTAGGAGAGCCAATTAAGATATTAGATTAACGATTAAGAGATTTTATTTTTTCAAAAGTGATTTCTGTTTTATCACCTTTGGTGTTTTTGTACTTCTTACACACTGTTTTCTCAGGGCATCTGCAGTCGGGGTTATTTTAATCTGCAGCAGCTGCAACATTTCTCAAGCAAGAGCGAGATTTGTGTCAACAGTTATTTACAGAGACAGTAAACAGGCACGCATCTAATCGACGGATGACGGTCACGTCCTGTGTGTGTGTGTGTGTGTGAGCGGGACGATCTGGTGTTTCGGGATCTCGGGTCACAGGGCTATTCCAGGGTCCCGGTTCGGGTTTCATCTTTGTAATGTGGGAATACCAAGGAAGGGTGTGTTTGTCTAAATCTGATGCTGTGAGACACTCTCTGGAGTTTTCTCTGCTATTTTCACCTCGACAGACATAAAGACGCGTCTGAGTGTGTCCAAACACGGTTACTGTGCAGCGGATACACACAGAGGTCCGGCTAATGGTTTAACGCTCATCTGCTACTGTGATGATCGCTTCCCCTTAACATGTGTCCCTTGACGGACTCGTTCACTGAATCAGAATTAACTCACCCATCCAAGATATTAATGTCTTTCTTTCTTCAGTCGAAAAGAAATTAAAATTAAAATTTAATTCTGAAGGGAAAGAATCCTTTAAAATGGGTCGTATTTTACATGCATTTTAACTTGTAATGTTAGTCAAGGACCAAAAGCAACTATAAAGTGACAGTAAACTAACAGTTTTACTTTATGCAGGTACAAAAAATGCAACATCCCATAATACACAGTTTCATGCATTCTGGCATTATTGTGACTGTAAACGTCTGTCCTTAAACTGTATTATTAATTAGCTGGTTAGTTTAACTAGCTTTAACTAACTTGGAATTTTATTATATATATAACAAAATTATATAATTTAAAACAGAAAATATTATGAAAATATATGAAAATATTAAATAAAAATATAAAAAATGCATAAAACCATAAATTTATTTATAACATAAATAACAAAATTCTATAATTTAAAAAAGAAAATATTATGAAATAGTAAAATATATATATATATATTATATAAATAAATAATATATATATTTGTACTATTTTTGTTTAATATTTTAATGTATAAATAAAAAGTAGGCTAATAGATAAATAATATATAAATAAAAAAAATAAAAATAGTCATTACAAAAAGTAGCTTCAGAAAGAAATATTATATTTGATTCAACATAGAATTTATTACACAAAAAAACAGACAATATTGTGTCTAAATATTAACTTTTTTTATTGAACTGTTATCAATATCATATTTGCACTCGTGCTATTCGGGACATAAATAATAAATTAAACTGACGCATTAAATCGACAGCCCTGATATATATATATACATAAATGATATGTTTTGTATGATTATATGAGACTGTTAATGTTTCCTGGACAGATATGATCATGCGTTTGTGGGTTTTGTGTGTGCCGGGACTGAACGTGAGACTGACGTTTGTCCTCACAGAGAATTTTGCATGTTGTTGAAGCACCAATTAAACACACACACGCGTCGGAGGCCCTAAAGTGTGAGATTTCACAGAAAAAGCGTGAAATCTTGCAGTCAAGGTTAAAATTACACCCGCCTGTCTGAGATCTCGGGCTCGTTCTGCTCCTCACCTGTGTCAAAAGCCCAAGAAATATATATTCAGATTCATCGGATGCATATTTCATCCGAGTCAGATTTCGCCTCGAGTCCTGGGCTGGATTTTCATGATTTTGCTCCGTTCACTTCAAGCTGTGAGTGTATTTTTCATTCAGAAAACACTGGCCTGGAAATCTCATGCTCATCAGCAGTTGCTCTTTCACACATCAGTCAAAACTCAGGACACTAATGTTGCCAAAATACTCGTGTATACGCTTTAAATATGCCAAATATAAATTACATGTAAATGTATTTCAGAAATTTACATCAAATGGCGTCTGTATTACAGTAAAAAACATATATTGACACAAATTTCACAATTCGATTCAATTTTCGATTCACAAGCTTGCAATTCGATTCGTTTTCGATTCCGATTCGATTCAATATTGATTATTTTGGATATCAGGTACAATATTCAATGGTTCAAATCTATTAACAAATCTCTTAACTAATGCTGTAAACTATGGGAGTCAGTTGTAGACTAGGCTACTATAATATTGAAGGTAAAAATGAACTGATTTGTGTATACAATTTTTTTATAATAATAAAGTAATATGAAATGTAAACATTTAAATGGTGACTGTCATAAAAACCTGCCAGATTTATTCAAACATGCATTTAAAATTGAAGAAGCCAGAGTGATCTCATGCCACAGCCCCAAAACGGTATTTATTTTTGGGAATTTCGTAAGAAAATGGACGTAATTTGAAATCTGAGACTTTGTTTCATATCAATAGTAACAAAGCACAAAGATTATTGCGATTTATTGGATGGGATGCAGCGCTACAATGTTCCATTCATTCATCAACTGAAAACAGGATGACTAATCAATTCTTGGGATTTAAGAATCGATATCGGTTCGTAAAAATGAGAATCGATTAAAATCGAGAAATCGATATTTTTTACCCAGCCCTAGTCAAACTAATATATGCATTTGAGGAGCTCTTTTCCAAAATGCTATAAATCCATTTAAATAGTTTTCAGGAAAATTTAATTTTTTACCTAGACCCACACATTTTGTGAATATTCAATTTATCCTGTTAAAATGTTTTTTTGGCTAAGTCTGAACATGTTGAACAATGATTATTAAATCGAACAACAAAATTGTTGATGATAAATTCAAAGTTTTTTTTTTTTTTTTTTTTTTTTTGCTATAAATCCATCAAAGTTTTTTCAAAACACTATAAATTTTTGGGACAAATTGATGGATAAAAAAAAAAAAAGGCAAGTCAGTCAGTAATAAATACATTGGCATTCAGTAAAGTGTCGAACCCATAAAAATTAGAACCATTGTCCACTTTGCATAAAACAAATCACGACATGACCTTGTGTGAGTGAGTGAGTGAGTGAGTGAGTGAGTGAGTGAGTGAGTGAGTGGCGTTCACACCAAACGCGAATAGAGCGTCTGGCGCAAGTGATTTTCATGTTAAGTCAATGTAAAGTCGCGTTTACACACATCTGGAGGTCCTGCGGCGCGAATGAGGTGAATTGAGCGTCTGGCGCGATACGCGCGAGTGATTTGAGGGTGAGAGAGAGAGAGAATTCTGATTAGTCCAGAGGATGTATCGCGTTTAGGCTAAAAATAGGTTCGGCGCTTATCGCGGTTTGGAAAGAAACTGCATCTTGCAGTACGTTTTAAACAAGTAAATATAGCGATTTGGCATGAAACGTTGATGGAGCCGTGAACAGGTTCAGTACACAGCAAAATGACATGACAAACTCTTTTTTTTTTTAAATGGCGTTTATCGCGTTTTAGAAAAGAGCTCTTCATGTACACACGAGTGTTTTTAACTCGTCCTCAGTGGGACTGTCAAACACGAGACGTGAGCTCGTACAAACAAACTGCTTCCGTCTCTTCATCCCTGTTTGTGAGGAAACTAATAAACCTCTTCGTGTTTTAGGCTCAGTATAGCAGGATCAGATTGCAGTAATTGATATTCTAAAGCGATTTAAACACGCCTCCAGCAAACTCTGCTTTATTAAAGCGGCGACTAGAAGAACTTTTCTTGATTATCACTGCAGAATTTTAAAGGTGGCGAGGGACAAACCCGGCAGAGCCGCTCTTATGAAATATAGTTCAGGATTAATTATCTCTGAAAGCAAAAACATCAGTTTATGGATATTTATTTCCATTTCTTATCCAGTTTGAGCTTCTTCTGCCAGTCATTTATCAACATTTTCTTGTGCAGCTTTTCTTGAGATTGAGATTATAATATTTTTTTTTCAACGATTCATATTATTAAATATTTAAATAAAATATTGTATTTATATTAAATATTTTTTATGAAATTAAAATATTGTAAAGATAACTTTTTATAATTGTTCAATGATAAATTATAGTATTTATTAATTTATAGTATATATTTTATATGTAGTTTGCATAACATTTTAAGATAATTTAGAATAAATATAATTTAGTTTGAATTAAAATATTGTAATGATATTGTAAAGATAAGATTTTCTAATATTTTTTCATAAAAAAGCTTAATATTATTTATTTATAGTATATTTTATATATATTATACGTATATAGGTTATATCTTTTTTTAAATTAACTTTAAGCATTTTATTTAAAATAACTTTTTAAGATATCAATTCAATATATAATAAAAATGAATTTAAAATAAAAAAATATTTTATTTGAATTAAAATATTGTAAAGATTTTCCAAAGGCATTTAAATTCAGTCTGAGCATTAGGCTGAGCATTAGCATTAACATATTCAACTATATAGCGTATACAGCGAATCTGTAACTGTGTTTTATTATACTCTATATTTCAGCTATAAGTAAAAAACATCATCTGTCACTGGCCTGATCGCTGCACTTTTATTTCAGCCTCATCAGCGGTTCTGAACAGCGTATGAACCGTATGCCCAACGCCTGCTTTCACATTATTTCAGGGAACAAATAAACCTGATTTATGGTGCATATCCTCAGAGGATCTTTGGTGAATCGCTGAGGACAAAAACAGCTGAATCTCAATTTGCCAGAGAATTCTGCCTCATCTGATGCACTCCGAACTATTCAGAGCAGAATTATATATATATATATACAGTACAGGCCAAAAGTTTGGAAACATTACTATTTTTTATGTTTTTGAAAGAAGTTTCTTCTGCTCATCAAGCCTGCATTTATTTGATCAAAAATACAGGATTTTTTTTTTATATTGTGATATATTATTACAATTTAAAATAATTGGTTTTCAATTTATTATACTTTAAATTATCATTTATTTCTGTGATGCAAAGCTGAATTTTCAGGATCATTACTCCAGTCTATCACATGATCCTTTAGAAATCATTCTAATATGATGATTCATTATCAAAGTTGGAAACAGTTCTGCTGCTTAATATTTTTTCATAACCTGTGATACTTGTCTAGGATACTTTGATGAATAAAAAGGGGAAAAAAAGAAAGAAAAAAAAAGAAGCAAATGTTTTAAAATAGAAATCTTTTGTATCAACAATATACACTACTGGTCAGCAATTTGGGGTCAGTAATTTTTTTTCTTTCTTTTTTTAAAATAAATCAATACAGCAAGGATGTGTTAAATTGATAAAAAATTATAGAAAAGAAGATTTATATTATTAGAAAATATTTTTTTATTTTGAATAAATGCAGTTCTTTTTAACCTTTTATTCATCAAATATATTAAGCAGCAGAACTGTGTCCAACACTCATAATAAATCAGAATATTAGAATGATTTCTAAAGGATCATGTGATAGACTGGAGTAATGATCCTGAAAATTCAGCTTTGCATCACAGAAATAAATGATAATTTAAAGTATAATAAATTGAAAACCAATTATTTTAAATTGTAATAATATATCACAATATTACATTTTGTTTATGTATTTTTGATCAAATAAATGCAGGCTTGATGAGCAGAAGAAACCTCTTTCAAAAACATTAAAAATAGTAATGTGTCCAAACTTTTGGCCTGTACTGTATATATATATTTATCTATATTGATCTAAACACACATGAACAACACAGAAAATCGTACAAGGTGCTTAAAGTACTTGAATTAGACTTTTTGAAATTTAAGTCCTGGAAAACCCTTGAAAACTGCCATATTTATGAAGAGGTACTTCAAAAGTGCTTGACTTATTTAAATACAATATATATATGAAACTTAATTTTTTGGAAAAAGCACAAATGCAATCTTTTAGCGCAAAATGAACATCTAATAAACCCCCATCAGACCTTTTCTCGATAGGAAGTACACCAACATTAAAATATTATTTATTGAACAATAATAGATTATAAG
This sequence comes from Leuciscus leuciscus, assembly GCF_965113295.1. Lineage (NCBI taxonomy): Eukaryota > Metazoa > Chordata > Actinopteri > Cypriniformes > Leuciscidae > Leuciscus > Leuciscus leuciscus. The sequence goes on along the minus strand of NC_138733.1, from coordinate 5,046,336 downwards.
CTTTGTATTAAATATTAATTATTTAATACGTTGCAAGTTGTATTTTGGATACCTTATATCTGTAATTTGAGGGGGAAAAAACTTTATAAGTGCGATCTCTGGTTGTAGTCTTTGAAAACCACTTTAAAAAAGTGCTTAAAAAGTCCTTTGACTGTATCTGTACGAACCCTGAATATATATCTGACAGGTTACAACAAAAATCATATTCAAATTTCAAATGTATAATCTCAATGTTTATAATATCGTATAGCAGATTAGGGCTGGGAGATAATCTAGTTTACATTTTGCAATGATATAAACAATCAGACGGTTGAGATTTGCTATACGTGACCCTGGACCACTAAACCAGTCACATGGGTAAATCTTTTGAAATTGAGATTTATACATCATCTGAAAGCAGAATACATAAGCTTTCCATTGATGTGTGGTTTGTTATGATAGGACAATATTGGTCGAGATACAACTATTGTAAATCTGGAATCTGAGGGAGCAAAAAAATCGAAACATTGAGAAAATCTCCTTTAAAGTTGTTCATTTATGTTGGCGATTGTGCAGCATTCACTCACACAAATACATGTTTTATATTTTTACGGAAGGAAATTTACAAAATATCTTCATGGGACATGATCTTTACTTAATATCCTCATGATTTTTGGCATAAAAGAAGAATCGATAATTTTGACCCATACAATGTATTGTTGGCTATTGCCACAGATATACCCGTTACTGGTTTTGTGATCCAGGGTCACATATTATACAATATATTGCTTTATGTGAGTATAATATATGTATGCGGATAAAGTTCTTATCATATATTTATTGCATATATCTAAAAATCCTAATGCTCCTAAAACCCTACGAGCAACACAGAGTATTGAACACACACTTGACAGGTTACGTCAGGTTACGTCGTTCATAAAGGGCAGCACAGAAACAGTACATAAGCTCATAAATGACGTGCACATGCTCATAAAGGTCCAGAGTTGAGTTTCAGAGGGAAGCGTTGAGTTATATTAAGAGTGAATGGAGACTCTTGATTTCTACAGCGATGAGTGATGAACAGGAGGTAATTATCCTCTCTATATCTGATTATCTGACTCGGCTGCTGGAGGACCAATCAGGATCATTTAAAATAAATCTCCAGCTCGTTTTACCACTAAAACTGGGGTGTTCACTATAGTTTCTTTTTTTCGCTCATTGGGATTATGACTATTAGTGAAATCCATGCAGAAAGTCTGAAAATCACCCAGAGAATATGATCTAGAGTCTGTTGCACTGTGGGACATTGCAATAAAATCAAGAATTTGTCATTCGTTAATTCTCCTCTTAATACAGTATTATGTTTGGTAGATGGAGCAAGACCTAAATACTTTACAACCTTGCATTGAGAAATATGAGTTCTGAATGGTTTCTCTCATCAGAGACTGAGATGCTCCTTTTACACCCAATCACGATACTCTCACCCATTACCAGTTCACCTATTAACTGTTTCATAAGAGTTCATCTTTCATATTCTATAATCTTTTCACTTTTATTTGACCTTTGTCCCAACTTTTTTGAAATGTGTTGCATCCATCAAAATCAAAATGTGTTTATATTTAAAAAATAAAATTTAAGTTCTGGAAATATTTTTAGTCAATAAATTATTAGTCAATAATTGTATCCCTTAATATTTGATCACCAAAATTACATATTTAAGCGGTTTCTCCTTGAAAAAAATCATTTATGCCTTAAAATATCTTGAATGTAACTCGACACCCTTGTCTCATTAAGTATTCGCGGTTCTATGAATATGCAAATGAGCCCCACCTCCACTCACTCACTCAGCTCAGAGATCCACTGGTTGACGATCACACGTTGATCTGATTGGTTACAAGGTAGTTTGTGACGTCAGAAACACCAGCGATTTCAAAGCGTGTGTTTGAGACTGTCTTTGGTTCACTTATAAACAGGGGTGCACATAACATTTTTGGTCTTGTTCTCAGGGGAGAACCTGGGGTTGTTGCTTGGTCCTCACATTTTCAAATGCATTTTTTCCTTAACCCACCTCACGGGAGGAACAAATTAGAGGGATGCATAATATATTGTTAAATATTGTTATCTGACTATACCTACATCCAAAAAAAATAAAAAATCGAGTACACTTTGAAATAGTCAAATTTTTATCAGGCAGTAGGCTAATATGGCCTAGTCGAGTCTATGCAGACTGCTTGTTATTATCAGAGATGGCAACGCCGGCGAAGGAGGTAACTTTACGTGACAAACTCAAAAAAGGAGAATTAAAAACAAAGGCAATAGAAGGTCATCCATCCATTTTTCTCCCCAAAACGCTATAAATCCATCCTTTTTTTATATATATATATATTTTTTTTAAATTGATGGTTTGACTTTTTTTAAAAAGTATTTTGTCATTTATGAGGAAAAAACAATCTTACGTGAGTGACAGTTCTCCATTACGGACGCGACCACTCTGAAAGCGCCGCGGCACTAAAAGACTTTCAAACTTTCACAGAGACCTCAAACAGAAAGCACAAAGCCTTTCTTTAAAGCGAATTTCGTTTTGTATTAATTGTATCTTAATTTTAATCCATGTTTCATTAACTAATTTCGTGGTTTTAATAAATAAAAAAAGTAAATAGGCTATCCTGATTGTTTAGGCAATTTTTTTTTATTATAGCCTAAGTGTAAAATATTAGGCTGTGTATACCGACATGGATCAATTATTAATATTAAATTTCACCTGTCTTTTGTAGGCATAGGCTAGCTGATGGCGCACCAACGAAAAATCCTAAATGATGTGCCAAAATGCGTTTTCTATTAGGCTACAATGAAAATATTGTACGGTCAGGTTTGCCGAAGTTCGTTTAATTTAGGCTATTTATTTATTTAAATAATTTATTTATTTTTGTCCATGTGCGCCGATCGGAGACGGAGTTCACTGCTGATATTCTGAGGTAAGAGAGTTTTCTAGTCTCGCGAATGTCGTCAGCAGCGCCTTGCATTTCCCAATCAGCGGATGGCGGGCGGGTGCGGTTTTGAAAATTGGTCAAAAACGTTGGTGCGGATGGATGGCGGACGGATGATGAGTTTTGCGATGCGGTTGCGGATGAAATAGCCCATCCGCGCATCTCTAGTTCTGAGGCCTATCCAACACCACAGATTGCGCACCTATCTATCCCCAAATCTTAGGTACGCAAATGAGGGTTGCGGCAATTCATCTGGTACGCATTGTTTAATTGGGTAGCGCATGCGCACCTGCGCACCACTTATGTGCATCCCTGCTTATAAAATACTCAGCAATGCTGTCGACTTATGATATTACACATGGTTTGTCTTAAAGCATATTAAAAACACCACAGAGACATATAAACAACATTAATAGCTGGATTTTCACTGTAAATAAAGGTTAAAGAGAATGAACAAATCACAGATTCTTGATTTTATTGGTTTTCTGGAAATGGTGTTATATACTGTATTAGCTGGATGTGTTCTTAACAAGCTTTGTCCGTTGTGTTGTGGTTTCAGGAATCGACAATCCCTGTCGGATCCGTGTCTATCAGTGATTTGGGGATTCTAGTTCCTCCAAGAACCCATTCACCTGCAGCCCCCGACACTCCCGTATCACTACCCATAATCCCCGGCCGCTTGTGTTCATAGACGAAACAGTCAGATCCTTGCATGCAAGGGCTTCCCTGCTGTCATATCATGATCTCTCACTGGATCACACAAATTACGCAATGGGCCACTGGGCCTTAATAGAGCATAAAATCAGATTACAGAGGATTACCTTTCCTTGAAGCCCCGCCCCCTGCCACTCTAACTCCGCCTCCCAGGGGGCGTGGCTTCAATGAGTCATAATGTAAACAGTAGATCCAGATGGGTCCATGCTAAGCAGCTTAGACTCACATTAATCATGTGGCTAAGTTGCCATCGCTGGTGTGCAGTGTTGTGCTAAAGGGTTTCCGCGCGCACACACAATAAATATCGGTTAAAGCTGGCTACACAATATGGCAGCGTGTGTCACGCCAGCCGGAAAACATGAGCTAGCTGATAAGAAACATATTCTCATGATGCCCAAAATGTCACAGTAAGATTTCCAAGCAGAATCGATTCTGCAAAGGAGCTTTATTTTCCAGGCTGTGACAATCACAGATGCCGCGCTCCTCAAGGGTCGTTTAAGCTTATTGTGTCATTACACGTCGTTAGCGTGCCTGCTGACATAGACCACTCCAGCTGGTGGATGCGTTTAACCCTCGTGTCGGTCAGAAATTACTGAATCTTTTATATATATATTTTTTTTTTGTCAAGGAAATGAATGTACTATATTTTAGATTAATAATGTTTTTTTTTATTTAATATTTTGTATTTTTAGGGGATTTTATGGTGCTAAATTACATTTACGCTGTATTTATAATCCATTTATTCACTTTTTTGAGCATAGACCTGAAAATTACATTTCCAACTTAAACTGTCGTAAATCTTGAACGCTTCAGAGCGACAGACTTCAGTTTGATCTCTTTTCAAAGACGACACTTGGCAGATTATTGCTGAAGTAAACAAAGTTTTAAAAAGTGAACTTAAAAAAAAGTAACAGATTTTTACAGTGTATTGTTATGAAAAATGCTCAAAAATACTATTTTATATTTTTATATGAAATGTATATTTTCAAAATCACGTTTTACTCTAAAACTGCGAGAAAATCAAAGCTATAAATCTAATCAAGCTGTGCTCCAAATTTGAGGTTGATATCTCAAAAAATGAGCTTTCAGTGAGATGTTGTTCGGCTGCAGTACCAAACGCTTCCACTAGAGGAAATTCGTCTCACATTCGTTTCCAATGCGTCATTTTTGACCGCGAGGAGCACAAGTGTGACCGGATCATTTAACCTTTTCGAATCATGTCCATAATTTGTGTGTGTGTTCACACAGCAAGTGCCAAAACCTTTACCAAGTTTCGTACAATTCCAATGAAGTAAGAAATTCTACACGTAAAAATTTTCGGTCAAAAGTGACTGAGGGTGAAACTGCGATGAAGCTCTCCATTAGCATTCCCCTTCATGACGTGTGCATCCATGGAAAAAACGTCTGACACTCGGGAAGCATCTGTGATATCCACACCCAGTTAATTATCTGTGAATGAAAGCGACTGCTCACTTACACCATGACTGTATTTGTCTGGACATTTACACTAATGACTGGGATGAGCGTTTGAGTTAACAGAGCGAGTCGGATTGTAGAGATCGGCTGGGACGATGCCGGAGAAAAGACATGAAAAAGCCTTCTTCTGTTTTTATTTTTTTATGCGTGTGTGAATATATCATACTAAGTGGTGTGTTTTCTCCGGAGGATATTGCTTCCATGACAGCTCCTCCTAAACGAGGGAGAGAGACTGCATGAATTTATTTACCCACATGAATATTCAATAACTGGGTTACCAAACACACAGCAAACACTGTTTTATTCAGCAGTTTCCATTCCACACAACTGTCTGTCTGTCTATCTATCTATCTATCTATCTATCTATCTATCTATCTATCTATCTATCTATCTATCTATCTATCTATCTATCTATCTATCTATCCATCATCTATCTATCTATCTATCTATCTATCTATCTATCTATCTATCCATCATCTATCTATCTATCTATCTATCTATCTATCTATCTATCTATCTATCTATCTATCTATCTATCTATCTATCTATCTATCTATCCATCATCTATCTATCTATCTATCTATCTATCTATCTATCTATCTATCTATCTATCTATCTATCTATCCATCCATCCATCCATCCATCCATCCATCCATCCATCATCTATCTATCTATCCATCATCTATCTATCTATCTATCTATCTATCTATCTATCTATCTATCTATCTATCTATCTATCCATCATCTATCTATCTATCTATCTATCTATCCATCATCTATCTATCTATCTATCTATCTATCTATCTATCTATCTATCCATCTATATATATATATATCTATCCATCATCTATCTATCTATCTATCTATCTATCTATCTATCTATCTATCTATCTATCTATCTATCCATCTATCCATCTATCTGGATAGATAGATAGCTATCTATCCATCATCTATCTATCTATCTATCTATCTATCCATCTATCCATCATCTATCTATCCATCTATCCATCTATATATATATATATCTATCCATCATCTATCTATCTATCTATCTATCTATCTATCTATCTATCTATCTATCCATCTATCCATCTATCTGGATAGATAGATAGCTATCTATCCATCATCTATCTATCTATCTATCTATCCATCTATCCATCATCTATCTATCCATCTATCCATCTATCCATCCATCTATCTATCTATCTATCTATCTATCTATCTATCTATCTATCTATCTATCTATCTATCTATCTATCTATCTATCTATCTATCTATCCATCTATCCATCTATCCATCTCCTGTTATGTGTTTGTCTCAGCATTTCTGCTGTTGTTTCCCCCACTCTCACACCTGTCATCTTCTCTTTCTTTACTCTCATCCTCTTCTTCTCTTCTGCCTTTGAAGAAAGGCACTAAAGCGTTGAGCACAAAGGCTATTCTTTCCATCAGAATAGAACAGAAAAACGGATCCTCGTCTGACCCAGAGTCTCTCTCAAATCTGCCTAATCTGATAATCTGTGTGAAATGTGCCGCACTCGTTTATCTGGTGACTCCCTCCTCTCATCTCACCTGTCGTCATTATATGCTCTGTTTCCTTACTAGAAAGGGTCTTACTATGCACTTTTGCTGCTTTATTTTTCCCTGAAAGTCCAGTTGTAAATGTAATCAAGTTTTATTTTGCACCAAAAAGCCCTAATATTGTTTTTCATGATCATTTTCCACCATCTCTCTGACCCTTACAATTAAACAGTGTTTCTGCTGTTCCTTTAAGACTTTTAAATGTAAATGATAACAGTGCCATTTTAGGCTAGTGTGTGTTTGGTCAATTTTTGTTGAATATCTTGTTTTAAATGGGTTGCAAGCTATATTTCATATTCATTTACAATCGCTAAGACCCATTTCTTAGGTCACTTTTTCAAAACAGTGAGCACAACATCAGCATAAACTGTGGATCATTTTCCATTGCGTTGGCACAAAACACATTACTGTAAGTGACGACATGTTTCAAATTACATGAATGCTTTCCTCACCCAGACACAAACTCTATATGCCTTCAGGCCAGTCTGCGTGAGAATAATTGTGTACTGTAATGTAAACATGGATCATGTAACATGAACTGCAGTGAGTTATCAAATGTAGAGTCACTCTCAGTAACGTGCGGTGAAGTCTTGTCATGGGTAGGCTTGCAATTCTGACTTTATAACATGCAATTGCGACTTTATTTCACGCAATTCTGACTTTATATCTCGCAATTCTGACTTTATAACACGCAATTGCGACTTTATTTCACACAATTCTGACTTTATATCTTGCAATTCTGAGAAATAATGACAGAATTGCGAGATGTAAACTCGCAATTGTGAGATAAAAAGTCGCAATTATCTTTTAAAATGTTTTATTCTGTGGTGGAAACAAGCTTCCATACCTCCTGGCCTCTTCGTCCCATCCATCCTCCCTGACGCGTACCGTTACGGTAGGGCCGGCCCAGCTATCGGTAGGCGCCGGCGGTGCCGCGGTAGCCTACCTGAGAAAACGTTTTGGAAAAGACGGGCTATGGACCCAACCAACTCTATAGGAGGGGAGGGGAGAACTCCCTCTCATGGTACAACCCATGCAGAGGCTGCGCGCTGCGGTGTCAGAATGCAGAACGTGTGTAGCCTAATGTAACTAACGTGACAAATGTGAAAAAATATATAATAAATCCTCGACCGGCCCAAAAGTGAAGCGGCCCACCGGGAATTCTCCCGATTCTCCCTATTACCCACCCCGGGCCTGTTGACAGCCAACGCTAGGCACCGCTAGATGCTAAGAGCGAGTGGATCACGTGACATGAAGCAAGCTCGGTCTCTGCCTCAATGTTGATAATTCAAGACAGCATGAGAACTGACTGCGCATGTGCAAATCTACGTAAACTATGTTCTATGGACCAAAGAGGCACTGCTAACCTCTGCCTCAATGGCCATGGCCTTGAATTTCCTGCATGAAACAATGGTTTTAGGAGCAAACAATGGCAAAATGAGTATATTATATGTGTATTCCTGAAATTTTTTGTTACAAAAATTAATATTTGGAATAAAATAAATGCAATTAATAATGTGGTGAATTAATAAAGCTCTTGGAATTAATAAATGTAATGTCAACATTTCCTTTGGTGAGGCACTGCCTACCCTGCCTACCCTGACCGCACGTCCCTGGTCACTCTTGATAATGAAATTTACTAAAGAAAACACTGTGTTATGCTAGTATGTTTGCTGGGTGAAACCTTTGCTATTGTTATGGAAGAATGAGTTGATTTTGGATGTGAAATTGAATGTGAAAGTTGATTAGAGTTTTGAAAAAGTATTGCATGAGAAATTTGGTGATTGTTAAAAAAATTGCACTTGACCGTCTTTATTTATTTACTTTGTGTGTGTAAAGCAAGTCTTATATCCACATATTGTCTCCTATTGGGTTTTCCACAGTCAAAACAGTGACTTCCCAGCCAACAAAACTTTCGATAATGTTCCCATTAAGTTATATTCAAAACATCCAGTTTAAAAAAAAAAAGTTTTAAAACGTTTTCTCTTGGTTAAGCGATTGTTAAAGGGAACATTCCATTTTAGAACTTTTTATAACATTCCGGGAATGTTGCTTTTGAATGCTCTCCGAACATTCTAAAACAAGTTGCTACATTTAAAAAATACCGTTAGATTTATCAAAAATAGAACATTAACTTTGAACGAACATTCTATTAATGTTACTGAACGAACGTTTGTTCATAACTGACGTAGAATGTTAGTTCTGAGAGTGTTTCCCTGTTAGCTGGGTGTTATTCTGGAATCTCAGGCCTTGTCCACACTAATATGTTTTCGTTTGAAAACGCATATTTTTCTCTCTGTGTTGGCCTTCTGTCCACACTATGGCTGTCACAATAACCCAATATTGTAGTAGCGCGCTACTGACAGGCTAACCGCAGAGGAATGCAAGCAGCAAACCGCGATATTCGTGTGTTTTCTTTTTTCATAAGGCTATACCCTTCTTGTTTTGAACTTCGTGCATGTGTTTTAAATGTGAAATAAGTTAATAATGATAACAAGGCTGTTTATCATGGTGATTTGTACAGAGGCTTTTTGGATTTGTACTCAAGCCTAAACAGACAGTGAATGAGAGTGATCGACTGAGCGCGTGCGATGACCTGCGTCTGTCTTTGAGGTCAAGTCATATATATTCGTGAAAAGGTTGCCGTGTCCAAGGAAAGCGAAATATTTGTCGTATCATCCTTTTAACATTTAAGGGTATTTACCATGAATAGCGTCAGCGTCAGCGCTAATCAACATTCCACAGCGCAAGGAAGCCGCGGGAAAAAAATCAGCGAGTCACGCATTGATTCGATGCCATTGGCTTCAGCGTTACCCATGCGACGCATCGCTAGTCAGCTCAGCCTTGATAAGTGGAGCTCAAAGTTAAAAATAATTAACACCTTGTTTCATTACATTTATCTTTTAATGAATCAGCGTTTTTGAACGTGTTTGTTGAATGAACGGTTTAATGACTCACTCAAAGACCGTCATTGCCGTAATGTAACTGTGCTCTGAGTGACAGCCTTTCAACGCGCAGAGACGCTGTTTCGTTTCGGCTACATTAGTTACTGAAAATGTCCTTGTGTTTGTACACGCTGACCACATCGTACAACAAATAAATATAAATAAACAGCCCTAGTTCACACTGAGACAGCATTTTTATTAATGAAAACTAATCTTTTTGAAAACGCTCTCCAAAGCGGATACATTTGAATTCATAGGTATTTAAAGTTTAGTCATGTGATGCGTATTGTACCAATAGATATTCATGTTTATAGCGGTATTGTGCCTGTTATGTGCTGTTCACCTTCACACTGTTGCTCAAATATGTTGCTTCACACACTATTCATATCACAGTCCTGCAAACATGACAGAGTTTACACTAGAGGTGGGCGGATCGATCCTGAAGTATCGATACTATCGATACTGACGTGGTATCGAAAAGGATCGATCCTCACATAAAAATATCGATCCAAATGTGTGGGTTTTTTTACCAGTAATTTTAATTAATTTAGCACGCAATGCAGTGCGTAAATGTTAGCGGATAATTGTGTAGGATAGAATTTTTTCTCCTAGTCATCTGGATTCAAGACGAAACCAATCAATCACAGAGAGCGTTCAATGCTGGTGCTTTACTGAGCTCACAGGACCAGTGCGTTTGGGAAACGAAGCCTTGCTTAGATGACATGACAGAGAAACAATCAGGAGTTATTTTGCAATAAACAAAGCAAAAGTGTACATAACGGTTCAAAATGTTGACGTCAGTAAGATTTTTTTAATGAAATTAATATTTTTATTCAACAAGGATCAATGCATTCAATTGATCAAAAGTGACAGTCAAGGGTTTTTCACTGTTAAAAAAAACTACTTCATATAAATGCTGTTCTTTCAACTTTGTTCATCAAATAATTCTGCATCATGGTTTCCACAAAAAATATGAAACTGTTTTCAACATTGATAATAATAAGAAATGTTTCCTGAGCTGTAAATCAGCATATTAAAATGAATTATCATCATGACTGGAGTAATGATGCCGAAAATTCAGCTTTGATCACTTGAATAAATTACAGTTTACTATGGCATAGAAAACAGATAGCCTATGCTAAATTGTAATATTACAGTTTTTACTGTATTTTTGATCAAATAAATGCAGAAGAGAATAAAAAATCTTACAGACCCCAAACTTTTGAACAGTAGGCTAGTGTACAATAGTACTTTTACTATAATTAGGGTAGTTTTGTAAAAGTCACTGACTAATAATTACAGGCGAGTTGAGAGCACAAATCACAAAATATTTAGTAGTCATGAAAACGTATTCAGATTTAGCATATTAATGATGCATTCACCTCATAAATCATGGCACACTGCTCTAGCACAGGAAAGTGCATACAAGTTCAAGTGCATGCTTTTAAAATGAAAAAGTATTGGTATCGGTATCGATATCGGCGATACTGGCCCTGTATTTACTTGGTATCGGATCGATACCGAAATTTGGAGTATCGCCCACCATTAGTTTACACACATTTGCTGTCCTGCGGCAAAACATGAGAGAAGCTTCGTTTTAGACCAATCATATGAGTGAGTGTGACCTGGACGCATCAGTGAATGCTGAGATATTCTGCTAAATAAAATGATCCTGTCAGAAGAATTGCACGATATATGTATTTATTTTTCCGTGTGTATCGTCTCAGTGAGCTTTTGTGAGGGTTTACACACGCGCAGTAAAGGTGAACTTAGTGTTTTCAGGCGTTTTCCAAAAGTTTCTCATCCACACTGAAACGCCTGAGAACGCTAGTGTGGACGGAGAGCGTCTTAAACGAAAACAGCGCTTTCTAATGTATCCGCATTAATGTAGACGAAGCCTCAGACTCACTCTCTGAACGTCCGTGTGTCTGTCTGTCTGTCTGTCGTCATCGGATGCCGGAGAACTCTTCAGCATCTGGGACAGAAATAGAGCGGAGAATGCTGAATCTGAGCATGGCAATTAGGAATGAATATAGCCCGTTCTTCCCAGGGCTCTGGGAAAGATAAAGAGATGAAAAGCTGAAGCAGTGGGATGAATAGCTCGTCTGATTGAGGAGGACATGACGGAGGGCTGTGTGTTGGATGAAAGATGTGTGTGTGTGTGAACGGGAACGGCTGATGTCAGATGTGCTACACTCTTGCGAGCCGGTGTCGTGGCGCTGGCAGAGATTTATTTCAACATACTCTCAAACATCTTGTGTGTGTGTGTGTGTGTGTGTGTGTGTGCGCAGCGCTGAAGTCACATACGCTTTTGACTGACTGTTCAGCATCTGTGGTTTAGTTATTTTCAGAATATTTTGTTCTGAGATGGAGATGTCTAACATTTACACTGGAACAAGTTTGGCGTACAAACAATTTTCACTCAGAAATTGCTACAAAAAAGCAACACACTGAATTAAACGTGAAACTCTGAAACTGAAGTAGTGTTTCTTGTAAAGCGTACTCCAACGACACGTTTTATTTACAGGAATCATCATGAAGTTTTTGCTGCATTGACTGCAGTTGATCTTCGAACGTAAAAGCATTCAGGCTTTGCTTCGTTTCCTTGTCAAGAAAGTCGTCTTGCAACCAAATTGTGGATAAATGATGCTGTGCAATTTGCATTAGTTTTGTTATTTATCACATTTTGCACACCTGCTTCTTGCACCTGCATTCGCTAAACAGGCTTTACTTTTTTACTCATTGATGCATTTTATTTCTTTAAAGGTGCATGTGTATTATTGTGCACATGATGTCGAAGACCTGCAATTTTTGTACAGTTGGAGTTACAGATTTCCATTGCACTTTTCTAAATCATAGCCTATACTTTGCATGATAACATCAATCAGGATGGATGACGCAATCAAGTAAATCAAGGCCCACCGTGTGTTATTTCCTGCTGAATATTTAATCATGACAAACTGTATATCGTTGGAAAGGTCTAAGACTCCTTAATAGATATTTCAGCACTGTTTTTTGTTACAATTTATTCAGGAACAGTAATAGATGAATTTATGACAAGAGCGCACCTCAAAAAATCTTGTTCTGAGTTCTGGCCTTTGTCACAAAAAGTCGACGCACACACTTTTAATAATTGAAACTTTGGTTTTCATGCTAAAAGTTCATAATAAAACATTTAATCTAGTATATGTCAATAAAAAAATATAAAATAATATCTTCTAAAAAGTATAATATATATATTATCCTCTAAAATATAATATTATCTTTTTTTATTGCCTTTTTTTATTACATCACATATTTTAGTAGTTATCATAAATTAGGTATCATTTGAAAGCTTACGAACTCAGAATTCATCCTGTGAAAATCATTTTGAAATTGGACGCTGCGTTTCCATAGAAACGGTACTCTAAATTATCTTAGACACCTTTTTGGTGTCATCATGTTTTATAATTTATGATCAAAACCTTTTCTAATCTTGACAAAACACATATTGTCAGAAAGGTCTGAGTCTCAAGGTTTCATATTTTGTGACAGAAGTGATATTTGGACAGAACTTTATTAATTTGTTACGGCAGAATGCATACAATTAAATTCAATGGAATGTATGTCACCCGGTGGCTCTTTATGGTATTACGCCTAAACAAAATCTCATGGGAACTTCATTTTTTGTGATATCAACTTCAAATTTGGAACACAACTTGGTTAGATTTATGGCTTTAATTTTATAGTAATTTTATAGCAAAAAATATTTTGTAAAATATATATTTTATATAAAAGAAAAAATATTAAGTACAGTATATTAGATTTACTGTAAATTTAAACTTCCATATTTTTTTATACTTCATTTTATTGAAGTGCTTTCACTTCAGTAATAACCTGCTGAGTGTTTTCTTTAAAACAAGTCCAAACTTAGGTCTATATTCCAAAGCATTCTTGAATTACAACCATCTAAGTTTGAATAGTGCATTTTAATATCCATTCTCAAAAAGGGGGGTGACAGTTAAGGGGTTATTATAATATTGTATAATATAATGTTTTCCCTATATAACTAAATGTTGCACATGCAGATTTATGTCATCGTCAATGTTTTTAAAACTCACTTCAGTTCGAGTCACTAAATGATCTAGTAAATTATTGCACATCCAAGTCAAATCTACATTAAAATGATTCATTTTCATATTCAAATAATCTTTTATAAACACGTTAAACGCTCATATATTCTTCTACTGTGAATGTGATATAATTATTTCTTTCTCTCTGTTAGTACTGAGGAAAATCTCTGTGCTTTGGCCGTTCATCTCAAGTACAGTATCAAACGAGGAGCCAAATTCTAGAACAATTCACTCCCATATTCCCAGGCATTATTTCCTATAAATATTTATGAGGGAGAGGGATCTATTGGAATACGAATGATTAATGAATATTTATCATACAAACTGAATAAGGTAGGCTCATTTTCCTAGAGATGATCTATCTGATTGTATCAGTATGAATCTGTGGTAATGATTTAGCACAGATTTAATCTCCCTGGTCTCTTGAATCCCGTCTAATTAGCGTTGTGGGCATAATGATGATCAAAGTGGGCATGTTCTGTCATACATCACTGTTCCTCTGTGCGCTTGTTAATGCCGTCGAGAGAATTTAGGAGATCGGACCTCTGAGAGAGAGAACACAGTGAATAATTCATATCAGAAGAGCCTTGCCTCTATATTGAATCACTACTGGAAAGGGATTAATAAAGTGTTCTGCCTTTGCCCGCTCCTGTTATCAAATCCTCCTATGTGTTTTTAGATGAATCGGTTGAGCGAATGATTCAATGACACACTCATAAAGTCAGTCACTTGATTCGTTACTGAATGAATCAGTCTGTGGGTTTGAATGAATTAATGACTCACATTAATTAAGACAGTCACTTACTGGTGTAATGGTGTAACAGAGGGGAAAAATCACTTTGTATGTAAATGCATATATTATATCAACAATTTTATATCATATAATATACATACTATGTTGATATTTTTCTTATCAGGTTTATTATACATAACTAAAACCAAATCATCAAAAAAATAAATAATAATTTTGTTGCTTGGGGGGAATTTTTTTTAACTGAAATAAAATAAAATATATAAAAAGAATCGTTCAAATAGTTGCCATTTTTAATTTTCATTTAGTGTAACTTGATATACTAAAATAACTTAAACGTAATAAAAATTAAACATAATTATAATATATTTTATAATTTCAGCAAAATTTATAAAAACTATACTGGCATATAAAAAAAGGGGAAAAAACAACAGAATTACGATTTTTTTATAAAAACAGAAAAAAATAAAATTATTATATAATTAAAAATAAAATTATTTAAATTAAATTAAATATCAACGATACTAAAATAACTCTATAATTTATCAATATATTTATATGAATCTAAAATGTGTATTTTCAATATTTTTAATTCAACTTAAAGTTTGTCTCGACAAACTTTTTAATCTAGTTTTGTTACTGTAGTGCAAAACACAGCATCTGAATTGTTTTTAGAGGAACAAAATTCCATTCTTCTTCTGAATGGAATTCATCCCTCTCTCATGACTCATGAGTGTTGAGACTTGTTTGGATCGATGGCTCTTTATATTCAAGTCCTCCTACTCTAGTGTTGGTGATTGATCTTCGTCCAGCACACTTGAGCCCCTTTCACACAGCGCTTTGAACCCGGCAAATTGCCGGCAAATTGCCAGAGCGCCTTCTGTGTGAACGCAAACTCGACCCGGGATTTATGCCGGGATCGATGCCGGGTCGGGACCTAGTAACATTGCCGTGTTCAGTCCCGGAACGCGCGCTGTGTGAACAAAAGCCGTAATAATGCCGTGTCGTAGTGATGACGCTGAAGCCGGGCTCGTTCTCCAGCTGTGAAACGGTACGTAAAGCGCAAGTTTATGATCGAATCAGAGAAACAAATGCACAGGCGTGGTTTCTCGAGAGAGAGATCGCAGCTCTTAAGCAAACTTAAGACACTGCTGAGATTACAAGTCACATCGATGTCACGTGTCTTTACGGCATTTTTACGGGTTGTGTGTGAACGCACTCTCTGATTCCGGAAAATCACTGGCAGTGTGAATGAACCAAAATCAAACGAACCCGGGTCAAATCCCGGGTCACTTTATCCGTGTATTTTCTGGAATCTCTGTGTGAAAGGGGCTTTGGAGACGCGTCACGTCAGGGCCAGTGAACTTCAAACAGGGCTTTATGGTGGATTCAGATGAAGCTTAAGAAGTCAATTCTGTGCCAAACCTGCGCTTGGATTTGTCAGATTTCGACAAGGTTGTTTTTACCCAGCTGGTTGGGTTAAATGTTTGACTCAACACACTTGTTTTATTGAAATTAAAATTACTATATTGCTGTCTAAAAACGAACCCAAAATATGTTGAAAATTAAAATCACACAGAATGAATAGAGTAACAACACAGGCCACAGTATTAATCAAAAGGTGATCATTTATTAATAAGCAAACACACCTAAGAATGCACACAAATATAGGCAAGAGTTAAAACAACCTGTACATGTGTATGTGAGTGAAAAAAAGTGCAGTAAACTCAACAATTATACAGCTTATACCGTTATACTGTTTTTTACAAGTTAAATATTTAATAACTTACGTTTGACAACAAATTTGACCATATGTTGCTTATTGTTTCCATCATGTGAGACGACCGACGCTGACTGGCATCAAATCCCTGTGTTTTGCATTGCATTAAATAAAATGTAACACTCAGTAAAGTGTTTATAGCTGAAATAATATGTACACAAACCATTTTACAGATAAAATGCACCAATGCGGCGGCGCTGAGATGTGCTGTGTGTAACCCATCAGTAAAGCCACCGCTGGGTTGTTGCGTCGGAGGGCGGGTAGTTTCAACTGTCAGTGAGATTGACCCAGCCACTAACCCAATGGCTGGGTAACATAAAATAACCCCAACAGGCTCAACCCAGCATTTGGGTCGAAAAAAATAACCCTGTGTTTTTCAGAGTGTAGTGCATAGGCAGCTCCCTTCTGAAGGCAGCATCCTAATTGGTGTAAAACCTCATAATGCATACCGATACCATTCAGTACTAATTAGATATATATAACTGAAATATCCCTTGAGACTCTGCCTCAGATTCAGGTTAAACGACAGCTTGACTGCACATATGCATCCTAGAAATGAACCGCTATTATGATTTGACTGACACATACAAGCACATGTCACTCGTGTACAGATGCCACACGTCTGCAGAAACACAACGCTTGCAGATGCTTGTCGCATACATAATATGTTGACATTTTTAATATCAGGGTTTTTTCATCCATAACTAAAACTGAAACCATTAAAAAAACAAAACATTTTTGTTACTTAAAAAAAAAAAAAAGTTAACTGAAAAAATTATAATATAGATAAGAAGAATCGTTCAGCTAGTTGCCATTTCTAATTTTTGTGTTGTTTATTTTAAGGTGCTTAATAAAAAAATTATATTTTATATTATATTTGATAATTTCATGATAACTTATTTAGGCATATTTTTTTTTTAAATACAAAAAATGAAGAAAAAAACTTTTTTTTACGAAAATTCAAATGAAAACAGAAAAAATTGTAATCAGAATTTAAATAAATTCAATAAAATAATGCATACCGATTACATTCAGTCCTTAATTAAATATAAATATAACTGAAATGTTGGCTCCACATGAGACTCAGCCTCAGAACGACAGCGTAACTGCACATATGCATCCTAGAAATGAACCGCTATTATGTTGTGACTGACAAGCACATGTAACTCGTGCACGTCTGCGGAAACACAGCGCTTGCAGATCGTCCTTCTGCATGCCAGTCGACAGCTTTATAGTGCATCTTACAACGGAGATCGGAGTTTGCTAAATGAAAGTCATTAATCAAAGCTCTCAGATGGCTCTCATTACACACTGCAGCAAAGCAAACACTGCGGTATATACGACTCATAACGCAGCCCAGATCACACTGTTATCCACTGCTTCATCTCGATGACAGGCCAGCACGAGGTGTTTCAGCGGAGACAACACTTTCCTGCGCTTAAAATAAGATAAAAATGCAAATGTGTCTGACACACAAACGTGCGAGCCGAGGTAGCAGCTGCCGTCCAGATCTGTGTGAGGAACTTCTGTACCTCGAAATCAAAGCGGAGCACACACGCTTCTCAATGCTGCAGGACTTCTCTTTAATAAAAAAGTAATCATCTTTTCCCCACCGCTGCCATTAGAGCCTTATTAGAAATCCTGATGCATGGCCGAGAGATTGAAGATCAAGCATTGCGCGTATATATTTCCATCTTTATCAAAAACTTCTAATGGATCCTCATAAATAACTTTTATTGCATGCTAGATGTTTCCGTGTAGTCATTAATTCTTCACTAGACTGGGAACTCTGGGATTATTAATAGACTCGTGATCATTTGCATAAAAACTTTAGTTCTGAATTTTGTCAGCAGAACGGCCAGGTCGCAACCTATGACCTTTGCTCTCCAGAGGAGGGGGGGGTAACCCAAGTGTGTCGGAGAGAGAAAGTGCTGATGTACTTCATTAGTCTGAACCAGAAATAAACCACCATGAGACTCAGATTTAGTGTTAATTGGCTCTTTGATATGAGAAATGCTGACCGACTGCAACAAACCAGCTGGAACTTCTTGTGTGTGGACTTTCCTGAATTTATACATGCATAATGAATCGTGCAAATATAGGATGATAAAGTTTCAAACAAGAATACGCTACTGTTCAAAAGTTTGGGGTCTGTGAGAGCTTTAAAAAAAAAAAGAAGAAATTAATAGTTTTATTCATCAAGGATGCATTTAATTGATCAAAAGTGACAGTTAAGACATTTATAATGTTACAAAAGAGTCTATTTCAAATAAATGCTGTTCTTTTAGAACTTTCTGTTCGTCAAAGAATCTTGAAAAATAAGTTTCCACAAAAATATGAATATATGAAATATCAAAAATATTTCAACATTGATAACAATGTTTTTTGAGCATCAAATCATCATATTAGACTGATTTCTGGAGGATCATGTGACACTGAAGACTGGAGTAATGATGCTGAAAACTGAAAGCTTTGATCACAGGAATAAATTACACTTTAACACTTATTCACAAAAAAACCCTGATATTTTGAATTATAATAATATTTCACAATATTACTGTTTTTACTGTATTTGTGATTTTTTTTAAAAATGCAACCTTGGTGACTACTTTCAAAAACATAAAAAAAATCGTATTCATCCTAAACTTTTGAAAGGCAGTGAATATTGTACATTAAACATGTTTGTCATTAGAAAATATTTGTTAGTTAAATCTCATTAGACATTAAAATAATTGCATAGTCATGTTTTTGTAAATCTGAATCTGACTGTGCATGATTTATAATAATTCAAATTATGCATTATCTGATTTAGTGCTGACATGAGCAGGTCTGGTTTAATTCCAACTAAGCTGTGATTCAGTCCCACCATAGATTATTATTTGTTTTGTCATTGAATTTCGTTTCACTCGTTTCTTTAGGGAAATAAAACTGCTGACTTTGACTCCGAGCATCAGAGAGAAGACAGAAAGACTGCGACTCACATTGTAAAGGTGTAGAATATGAGGCTTTTTAATATCTCCAGTATTGATTGAACGCGCATCACTAACTGTCTAAGTTTCAGATAGTCGTGAGTCAGTCGCAGAAAGGCGGGAGATCTCGCTCCTCCTGATAGTCCAGGGAAACGTCTGATCAAGAGTGGAAATGAAGCGGCGTGAGTGAGAGAGGCTATTTTTATCATCATAATATGCCCTGCCAAGCACTCTGGGATAGCGGCCAAACACCTGAAGAAGTGCCAGGTAACGGGCCGCTATACCTGCGGGAGTGAGCTCACATCACACTCCTGTCCAGCCCTGCACACACACACACACACACATATCATCGCATATTATTAGTGTTTAAGCATAGACTTTAGACTATGAGGGATAAATGAACATGAAGCAGCAGAGAGTTTGATTTTTGTGATCATGATGAGATCTCTATCTTAGCCAATCTGAGTCGAGATTGACCAATATTGTTTTAGTTTTTTTTAAATGTATACCGATAACACAGATAAATTACGTTTAACGGTGGCTCCAATGTTGAACAAGCAATATTCAATTATGAAAAAAATGCTTAAATATCGGGAAAATATTCGTATGACCAATTATCGGTGGGCATCTAATCTTTAGATTATTTATAATTACCATTTAACGGTGGATCCAATATTACAAAATAATATTCAATGAAGGAAAAATGCTTAAATATCGGGAAAATATTGGTAATACCAATTATCGGTTGGCCTCTAATCTTTAGATTATTTATCACAGATAAAAGACGTTTAACTGTAGATCCAACAAACAATATTTAATTATGAAAAAAATGATTAAATATCGGGAAAATATTGGTAAGACCAATTATCGGTCGGCCTCTAATTTTTACATTTTTATTACCAATAAATACTGTTGAACGGTAGATCCCATATTACAAAAATGGTATTCAATTAGGGAAAAATTCTTAAATATCGGGAAAATATTGGTAATACCAATTATCGGTTGGCCTCAAATTTTTTGATTATTTATCACAGATAAATTACGTTTAACGGTTGCTCGAATGATAAACAAACAATATTCAATTATGAAAAAAATGCTTTAATATCGGGAAAATATTCGTATGACCAATTATCGGTGGGCATCTAATCTTTAGATTATTTATAATTACCATTTAACGGTGGATCCAATATTACAAAATAATATTCAATGAAGGAAAAATGCTTAAATATCGGGAAAATATTGGTAATACCAATTATCGGTTGGCCTCTAATCTTTAGATTATTTATCACAGATAAAAGACGTTTAACTGTAGATCCAACAAACAATATTTAATTATGAAAAAAATGATTAAATATCGGGAAAATATTGGTAAGACCAATTATCGGTCGGCCTCTAATTTTTTAATTTTTATTACCAATAAATTCTGTTGAACGGTAGATCCCATATTACAAAAATGGTATTCAATTAGGGAAAAATTCTTAAATATCGGGAAAATATTGGTAATACCAATTATCGGTTGGCCTCAAATTTTTT
>NC_138733.1:5008010-5020510 GCF_965113295.1 Leuciscus leuciscus | reverse complement strand
GTCGACTTCATCTATTGTGCAGCTGGTGAGGCTCTGTCTTCTTCCCACGTGATTGGCCGGATGATAATCATGTGATATTGTGTTAACGAGGCTTGGGAAACATGAGCCTGTTCATCTCCCCTCAATTAGAGGCATTGTGCTGTTCGTTCAGATGCTAATCCAATCAGATTCATGAATGAGGATGTTCTTTTTAAAACAAACAATATCTCCATAAATAGCATTAAATATACACCTGGTAAAATCATGTTTTTATGGATGATATATTTTGATTGCAGGTCATAATGAGCATGAGTTCTCATAACACCCACAGACCTCCGAGGATGTAACCCAGTTTAAGACGTTTAATGTGTTTAGCTCATGCAAACATAAGCCATGGTTGTGTATCATGTGATTGTGTTTGACCTAATCACACCATCAAAACAGGATGTACCTTCTTCTTTTTACCCATCTGGCATTCACATGCTTATTCAATGTCATAGATCAAGGTCGAATCACTGTTTTTTACTTTTGTTTTGATTTTTGCTAATTGAAACGGTTGCATTATTCCTGTTTCGTATGCGTTTCATATGTATGATTAATATGCTGAAAATCTTAAAGAGGCCATATTATGCCCTTTTATATAGTCGTGATGTAGTTTTTGTCCTTTACTAGAACCGGTTTTCCTTCTTGAATGTTGATTATTTTCCTCATATTCTCCATTGTTGCGGCTCCTCTCTTCCCAGTCTGTCAGTAACGCTCTGTTTAGTTCCTGTATCTATGAAGCTCCTCCTTCTGAAAAGCACACTGTGCTCTGATTGGTCGGCTGGAGCAGTGTGTTGTGATTGGTCGAGCGCTTCGAGTGTGTTTGGGAAATGTCCCGCTCTCACCATAACCACCAGTTTCAACACACTACTAACTAACTCAACCAGGCCCCGCCCCTTTATTCTGCGTATTAATTATTTAAATGAGGAATATTGTGACGTGTTCGTTCCCGGAAGAAACTCAATGGAGGCGTTTCAGGGAGTTCAGAAACACTGACATGTGAAATTCTGCAATGCAACTCGATCATCTAAACGAATATGATTAGATGATAGAGTAAATATTCAACCCAATCGTCTAATCATATTCGTTTGATTAATAATTTAGTTTCGCTGCTCCAAATGATTGGATTGTGCTACAAAAGTCATTGAAATTGGAGTAATTTATTTCAATCTCTGCATTAAAAAACTATTAGGGAGTGTTTTTATCACTGCTTGTGAATGTTTTAAATTAACGTATATGTGTGTGTGTATTGTAATATGTAGTATGTCCTTCAGGAGATCATAATTCTCCTGCCAGGCTGTTGTGGAAATTAAGAACTTGTTCTTGAGGGACTTGGTAAAGGTTAATAAATAAACACTGAAACACCGTGTCCTAACCGATGCGATAAGATTCCAGCAACAAATCATTTGTCCGTCCACACTAGACGCCACGCGACTGCGAGATCATGCGTCAAAATCAATCAAAACCCACAGCCAATCAGAACAGCGTGTGGGCGGAGTCCACACTCGCAAGAAAATGAATAAGTTGCTACATAATCAAATTCACAAATATTACACCATTTAAACATTATTAAAAATACTTAGGCTGAGTTACAAAAACAATCTTTGTCAAAGAATACACTTGTTTGTTCACAGTTTGAACGTTCTTGTTTCCATTTGTTTAATTTCAAGATCTGAGGTGAATTATCCATTGTTGCTTTTACAGCTACAAAGCTGGGGCACTAAATGATATTCAAAGTCACATGACACGCTTTTAACATTAAATAAAGCACATTAACAGTACCTGAGATGATCATCGCCACACTTTGTGTTTGTTGTTCCAGCGCGACGTCACAGAAAAATAGAAACCGTTTCTAAAATAGACTCGTCGCGTGTCGCCGTCGCGGCCGGTTAGGACAAACACTCTGACTAACATGGAAAATAACCTTTTATCGCGTGTAGTTAGGACACGGTGATGTAGAGAATAACTCAGAGCTTTTTCATGCTGAAACAGCAACATCACACACTAAAGAAAGATGAACACAGATTAGGTTCTCTGAGTGTTTCTTCGGCATGTTGTGTGTTACAGTAATTTGACTGGTGGTGTGTGTTCTTCCTGCAGTGTGTGTGCGTGCGCTGGAAGTGACGGTGAGCCAGAGCAGTGTCCAGGTGGCCCGAGGTCAGGCCGCCGTCTTGCCCTGTACCTTCTCCACGAGCGCTGCGCTCAATAATCTCTACATCATATGGATGGTCACACCACTGGCCAACGCCAACCAGCCAGAGCAGGTGAAGAACCACAACACACACACACTGACACACTGACCTGAACAACACTCGCATGCATTTAAAGGAGTGGTATAATGCCCTTTTCACAAGATGTCAAATAAGTCTCTGATGTCCCCAGAGTGTGTGTGTGAAGTTTTAGCTCAAATACCCCACAGATATTGTTATATAGCATGTTAAAATTGTCACTTTTTGAGGGTGAGCAAAAACACACCGTTTTGTGTCTGTTCCTTTAAATGCAAATGAGCTGCTGCTCCCGGCACAGGGGGCGGAGCTTCAACAGCGTGTGTTTTTTTACCTCACACACACACGCACTGAACATTTCAAAAACTTTTAGCCTTTTATGTTCAAACCGGAGTCAGACAATGATGGAGAGACTCAAGAAGAAGTGACAACATGTAGAAGCAACAGGACATTTCTGAATTAGCCTGACTACGTCAGACTTCGTACTTGCGCTCAATTTCAGTTCGCTTCTGTACTCAGTCTGATATAGCGACCTATCTCCCAGTTTTCCTCCGGCCTGAAAACAGCCGGCCAATCAACGAACAGAGGGCGGGCTGAGAGCCGTGACGTAGACGCTAAGCGCCGAGTTTAAGATTGAAGTTTAGGTTAGGGAAATCGAAAACGACCGCGTATATGGAGACACGGGATGCAATTCGCTCTGTTGTGGAGAATATTCCCGGCATTTGCAAACTGAAGCCCGTAAAAAAGTGACGGAAAACAAATGCTGATTTTAAATTTAGTAGATTTCCAAACAGGTAAAAGTACTGGACCTATTTCAAACCTAGCATTGTAGTGTTTAACCCACCTCGGTGACACTGCTCCGTGATGGCAAGTCCATGGCCTTCCTCGGCTTTTTTATGGTCCTTGGCGTTTTAGAGGGTGTATCTCAGTCTCTTTTATCTGTCGAGCTCGAACTGGCACCCTTTTGACAGGTCAGTGTCTTTCTTTTCCAGTCCTTAAATATTGCCATGTCATGCTGTAATCTTGCAATTAAGTTGCAGCATTTCCAACAGACTCGAGATGAACAAAGAGCTGTGTTTAACAGAACTAATCCTAACTTTGACAGTTGGCTGCAAATATTTTCTTGTTTCTCTCTACTGTCAAATATTAGTTTAGAGGCCCTGATTGTACCGTGGATGCGTAGATTTACTTCACATAATCTGCAAAAGTCGTTCACAGCCATGTTCACGCATCATACATGTGTTTACAGTGGAAGTTCGATGCGGCTGAGCCAGCGCATAACACACGTCATAACCAAACGTTATGTGATTGGCTTACGAGTAACCAATGATTTTAAACTTCAGACAAGCGCCCCCCTTCTTTAAAAGCAAATATCTAAGGATTGCTTTGAACTTTGAGCGTTGTAAGTTTGCAGATGTTGTTTATGCTCAAACAGCAACATTACACACTAACTAAAGTTAGAAAAGTGACATCATAATCAACCACCCCTTTAACAGACATATGAAACAATATTCAGCGGGAAGCCATTTAGAAGAGTGCTTGATTATATCCATAAGGATTAACCTTCACAGCGCATTCACAAAGTGCACACAACTTTTGCAATCCCGGGTAAGCTTCATAACGTCATATTTGACTAAAACCATATTATATTAATAACTTCTTAGCATTAGCAACATATGAATGTGCAAACATTTAAATGTCTTAAAAGTGACCATGTTTTTACTAGATTAAACAGCATTTTGTTATAAAATCTATACATACAAAGTCTATATTAATTTTTTAACTTAACATCAATATTATTCTGGATTGTTTTCAAACAAAATATATACATTTTACTTCCATAAACTGACAGATCAATCTTTCATGCTGCAATGGTTCATCAAAGTGTGAGAAGTCCCAAAAGTGTGTGATATATGGGAAAGAGGCTAAATATATTTTACAAAAGTATTTTTTAGACTAATCTTGAAAAATCTTGTGAGTATTCTCTCTAATTGCTAGTTCAGGTTTGGCTGAAGGCTACAGGTTGTCCAGTCAGAACAATTATGTCTCACTCAGGTTATATTCCAAATCGTTGTTTTATTAAAGGTGCATAGATGTGTGGTTCTGTGAATACAAAATACAGATATGAATATGGATACAAACATAAAACAATATGAATAAAGCTTATTTGGTAAATTACTGACGAATAAAGGTAAAATATAACACAATACAATCTCTATGATGAAATACTTGAATAAGTGGGAATGGATGTGTGTGCGCTAACGCTGTACACGAGCTGTGCACGAGCTGTGCATGCGAGCATGGCTACTGCTGCATGTGCGGTCAAACCGAGATGTAAACAACTATGAGCGCATGCGCGAGACCTGAGGTACAACATACAACTTTCTTCTCCGTCACTCATAGACAGTATAAGAAGTGGACAGAGTCATCTCATTGGAACTCAATTGAGACAAGTGAAGCCCGTTTTCAGCGATTTCTTAGGACTTCGTTCCTGACGCGCAGACTCAAACAGAGCTTGACGACGTAGATGTGACGTGAGCAACCCGTCTGTCTTCTAGTGGCTGTGGCATGAGAAATCTGAATCATTCCCTTCCGAATCTTGCAGAGACGGAGAGTGTGAGTAGGAGGTGTCCATGAGCTAGGAGCAGGAGCAACTTTTGCTAGGTATTCTGATTAATTATTTTGTCATTTTGCCTCCACGGCTCCCCGATTGCCCGCGAGCTTCTCCTCCCGTCCATACGGTAATCTCTCTACTGTGTGACAGAGAGTCGTGTGGTTATGACGCAATCGTTAGCCTACTTTTACAAAAACTGCTTCTACGGGGCCATAACGTAAGATACAAGGTAATGGAGCATTTTATACATTGTCGTGTTTCTTTAGAAATAAATAATGGAAAAAATGGAGTCTTCAAACGCCTCAGATGTAAAGTTATTCGCTGTCAAAGTGACGCCAAAATGAATGGGAGTCAATGGGATGCTAACAGCAGGTGAAGTTCTGCTACAAGATGGTGGCACGCGGCCGGCTTCAACTTCCGGTCGACTTCCTTCCCGCTTGCCGTCACTTTGCGAACTCCGGTGGAAAGTTTGGAATAGTCCATTTCTCACTGAATGACAGGGGTGACTGGGAGAGTCCATGTGCCAAAGGGGAACACTTTCTACAAATCTACTGTAACTTTATAGATAAGTCATAAACATTTGTGTAAAGCCAGATAACAATGACCTAGAACGCAAACCTTTTTAAAATGGTTATATTTCTTAAAATAATTTAAAAAGCCTGAATAAATGTGTATTTTGATAGTCTGATATTTCTTCCGCTTGTCATTAATTTTATATCTTGTTAGATTTATGCTCTAAAAAAAAAAAAAAATTTAGTAAGAAAGAATAAGTCATAATATTTTATGCAAATTGCTTCTCAGGTAAATGTATCCTGTTATCAGGACATTTAGATATTTTTACTGGGAAACAATGCACAAATATGGATAAATTTTTTCCATTGTTTTATTGAATGCATTTTTTCCCGGGTCAAAACTGCCCTGAATGCATTGGGACGGTTTACTGGACGATGAAAAGTGAGATATGATATTATTGATCAGGAACATTTCTTGCTGGCAAAATAATCTTTTTAACACATTCGCTTGCTTGAATGCAAGTTAATAGGAAACTCCCCATCATGCACCTGTTCTCATGTCAATGCAACTGCAGGCGGTACAGTGTGATGCTACACAACTAGACCGCTCAGATCATAATCAATAAACATGTTTTAAGTATAGACCCCTTCATTGATTTGATTAGTTTTGCTGATTGAGCGTTGAACACAGTGTCTCACATTTCATGGTTTCCACATTTAGTACTTTTTTCCCCCTCTCAAGTCTCTCTTTGAAGACAGCATGTGACTGCCGGCTTCCTGTGGAGATTTCGCAGCGTCCCTGTGTTCATTAGCGGACTGAAGAAGCTGAAGTCGGGAGTGTGTTGGTGATTCATTAACTTATAAAACATGACCGTCATCTGACTTTGTGTACGGATGCGGTTCAACACCCTGTAAATACAGCAGGCCTTCACAAACATCCCCATGTTTACCACTGGAGGATTCATTCAGACACGCCAAGTAAACACATAAAAGCGGCCAACCAGGGTCACGGCACCAGAAATCACCCATAATTATTCTCACAGGATTCGTACAAGGTGCTTAAAGTGCTTGAATTTGACTTTTTGAAATTTAAGTCTCGGAAAACTTTTGAAAACAGCCATATTTCTGAAAAGTGCTTGAATTATTGGAAGACATCAGGCTTTATTAGAAAATAGTGTTTAATTTGATTGATAAAACCATTTTTTCACACACATCTGATTTTGATATAGAGCCATTTAGCATGGCTATGAGCGTGATATTGCTCATATAATTATTCAAGTATGATACAGCTTTCATACTTCACATCAATATATATATAGGAAGAGTTAAGATGCAAAAGCCTGCAAGTGCCATCTGAAATTTTCTTCTAGAATGATCATTTTTATCAAGCTCGTATATTTGAGTTTAGTAATTTCACTTAAATGACAATTAATAGGTAATTTTCATTGCCAATTAAGTGAAATTACCTAACTTAAATATATGAGCTTGATCAAAATTATCATTCTAGAAGAAAAGTTCAGATGGCACTT
Source organism: Leuciscus leuciscus (assembly GCF_965113295.1). Taxonomy (NCBI): domain Eukaryota; kingdom Metazoa; phylum Chordata; class Actinopteri; order Cypriniformes; family Leuciscidae; genus Leuciscus; species Leuciscus leuciscus. The sequence continues at coordinate 5,013,609 of NC_138733.1, read as the reverse complement.
AGAGGCTTTTGCATCTGAACTCTTCATATATATATACAGTACAGGCCAAAAGTTTGGAAACATTACTATTTTTAATGTTTTTGAAAGAAGTTTCTTCTGCTCATCAAGCCTGCATTTATTTGATCAAAAATATATATTTTTTTATATTGTGATATATTATTACAATTTAAAAGAATTGGTTTTCAATTTATTATACTTTAAATTATCATTTATTTCTGTGATGCAAAGCTGAATGTTCAGGATCATTACTCCAGTCTATCACATGATCCTTTAGAAATCATTCTAATATGATGATTTATTATGAATGCTGGACACAGTTCTGCTGCCTAATATATTTGATGAATAAAAGGTTAAAAGAGCTGCATTTATTCAAAAAAAAAATTTCTATCTTCTTTTCTATCACTTTTTTATCAATTTAACACATCCTTGCTGAATAAAAGTATTGATTTATTTAAAAAAAAAAATAATTTTTAAATTACTGACCTCAAATGACTGACCAGTAGTGTATATTGTTGTTACAAAAGATTTCTATTTTTAAAACATTTGCTTCTTTTTTTTTTATTCATCAAAGTATCCTAAAAAAGTATCACAGGTTATGTGATGTATTGTATGCTTGCAAGTTTTGCATTTGAGACAGTAGAGATTCCGTAGTTAAGGGTGCTGAGAATGTTGGGAAATATTCGGGGGCGCGCGTTTGCGCAGATAAAAAAACTCAGAGTAAAGTTGTGGTCAGAAGACAGACATTCCGTCTCACGTGTTTTCTTTTGAATAGATACATCACAGAAAAATTGGCGACGAGGATAAAGTTTTGTTCACATTATGGCGCTTATTGGAAATATAGGCGAGTTTGTTCCGAAAGCAGAGTCTTGGTCGGCTTATATTGAACGGCTTGAGCAGTTCTTCGAGGCGAACGGCATACGCCAGGAGAAACAGGTTGCGACCCTGTTGAGTGTGATGGGAGCAACTACCTACGGTTTACTAAGGAACTTGGTACAACCAGAGAAGCCAAAGGATAAGTCTTACAAAGACATTGTGGACACTTTAAAGAATCATTTTGAGCCAAAGCCGTTGCTGATTGCGGAAAGATTCCGTTTTAATCATTGCAATCAAAGAGCTGATGAGACGGTGACGGAATATGCAGCGGAGCTGAAACAGTGCGCTGTGAGTTGTGAGTTCGGAGCAACGCTGGACGAGGCGTTGCGTGACCGTTTCGTAAGTGGAATCCGCAACGAAGCATGCCAACGGCGACTGTTGTCAGAATCTAATCTGACGTTTGCACGTGCGTTTGAGATCGCATTGAGTATGGAGACGGCGGAGAAAGACACACAACAGCTGAGAGGGCTCGACTCGCGCTCGGGTGTAGTGCATAAAGTGGATGCGCGGGCGCGAGCAGCGCAACATTCCGATCAGAGAGGGAAAAAGTGCTATAGATGCCATGGCAAAGATCACAGCCCTCAGGTATGTCATTTCAAGAATGCAAAATGCCACAATTGTGGGAAAATTGGCCACATCAAAAGAGCTTGCACTTGCAGAGGAAAAATGGAAGCAGGGAAAAGTAAACGTTATGTGGAGAAAAACACTAAGTATGTGGGGGTAGAGGAAGCTGAGTTGCCCATGTTTTCGCTACTAAGTGATGAGAACGGCAAAAAGTCATTCATAGAGGCATTTAAAGTAAATGGCAAAGAAATTATGATGGAAATTGATACCGGCGCGGCCGTGAGCATAATATCTGAGAAACTATTTCAAGCTGCGTTCTCAAAAGAGCCACTAGAGGTCACCGGAGTCAAGCTTAAAACGTACACAGGAGAGATTATGCCTGTGTTAGGACAGTTTCAAGCTAATGTGAGCTACGAAAAACAATGTGAATTGCTACCCGTAATAGTAGTAAAAGGGGAGGGACCAGCTCTGTGTGGCAGAAATTGGCTACAAAAGCTCACCTTGAACTGGAAAAAAATTAAACATGTCAGTCAAGTGCATCAAGCAAGGTCCCTTGAAGAGGTGCTAGAGTCGTGCTCAGAGGTGTTCAAAGATGAACTAGGCACGCTCCGTGGGCTTAAGGCAAAGATACTGGTGAATCCTGAAATTCCCCCACGCTTTTGTAAATCACGCCCACTGCCTTTTTCCATGAAAGCTCAGGTTGACGCAGAGCTGGACCGACTGGAGAAGGCTGGAATAATCACGCCAGTAAAACACAGTGAATGGGCAGCACCCATTGTGCCGGTGGTAAAAAAAGATAAAACCATAAGACTGTGTGGAGACTATAAATTAACTGTGAATCAAGCAGCTACTACAGAGACTTACCCACTACCTCGGATTGAGGAGTTGATGGCTACACTGACTGGGGGAACTGTGTTTTCTAAGGTTGACCTGGCTTCAGCGTACCAGCAGGTTCTTCTTGATGATGAGTCCAAACAGCTGCTAACCATCAACACACACAGAGGATTATTTGTCTACAATAGACTACCATTTGGTGTCAGTTCAGCACCCTCAATCTTTCAAAGAATCATGGAGAACATCATGAAAGATCTTGATGTCGTTGTTTATCTTGATGACCTTCTGGTCACTGGAAGGACAGAACATGAACATCTGCAGAGGCTACAGGCAGTGCTGCAAAGACTCCAGGAGAATGGCTTGAGAGTGAAAAAGTCAAAATGTGAGTTTGGGAAAAAGCAAATTGAATATCTAGGATTTGTGCTAGACAGCCAGGGCCTTCATCCATCTCCAGACAAAGTTGCTGCAATCCGGGATGCACCAGCACCCACCTGTGTGAAGGAGCTGAGAGCATTTCTGGGTTTGGTCAACTATTATGGACGTTTTTTGCCCAACCAAAGTACAGTGGCAGCTCCCCTCTACAGACTGTTGAGAGATAATGTACCATGGGAATGGAAGCAGTCAGAGCAAAGGGCTTTTGAAAAATGTAAAGACTTGCTTACGAACGAAAGGGTTCTGGTACATTATGATCCAAGTCTACCACTCACCTTAGCATGCGATTCTTCAGCATATGGGATTGGAGCTGTTTTGCAACACACCATGCCCACTGGAGAGGAACGTCCTGTGGCTTATGCCTCACGAACTCTGGCGCCTGCGGAGAAAAAGTATTCTCAAATAGAAAAAGAGGGGTTGGCGCTCATCTTCGGGGTAAAAAAATTTCACCAATATTTGTGGGGAAGAAAATTCAAGATGGTGACTGACCATAAACCTTTGTTGACTTTGTTCGGAGAGCATAAAAGTCTACCCACCATGGCAGCGGCCAGGATTCAAAGATGGGCAATCATCCTTTCAGCTTATGACTACCATATTGAATACTGTCCCTCAGAGAAACACAGTAATGCAGATGGACTTTCGCGTGTTCCCCTGCCGGACACGACTGATGTGGGCACAGCCGCCTTGTCAGAAAATATTCATGCACTAATGGCTGAACACTTCGAACATGCTCCTTTGAATGCGGACCAGGTGGCACGGGTAACACGCAGAGACAAGGTGTTGTCCAAAGTCCTGAAGTATGTCATGGAGGGTTGGCCGATGGATGTGGATGAAAGTTTGAAAGTTTACCACTCACGCAGATATGAATTGTCTGCAGAGAGAGGATGCGTGCTCTGGGGCACCAGGGTGATAATACCTGATAAACTGAGAAAAACTGTGCTGAAAGAACTGCACATCGGTCATCAAGGAATAGTAAAGATGAAAACTCTTGCCCGCAAATATGTGTGGTGGCCTAAAGTGGATGCAGATCTGGAGCAGGTTAGCAGAGCCTGTGAGCCGTGCCAAATGGAACAAAAGGCTCCACGTCAGGTTCCGTTACACCCTTGGGAATTTCCAGGTCAAAGCTGGAAAAGACTACACATAGACTTTGCTGGTCCTTTTCTAGGACACACATTTATGATACTTGTGGATGCATACTCAAAGTGGCTGGAGGTGTTTAGAATGCCTAACCTCACCTCACAAGCTACCATCGCAAGACTGAGGAGGTTGTTTGCGGCATACGGACTTCCGGAGCAAATTGTCACAGACAATGGAACACAATTTACGTCTGAGGAGTTCAAAAACTTCATGCATCTAAATGGCATTCTTCATTCAACGAGTGCGCCAGGTCATCCTGCTACCAACGGCCTTGCAGAAAGGTATGTGCAGACATTTAAAAGTGGAATAAAGAAACTTGCACACTTGACAATGGACTTGGAAGATAAGATCTCTCTTTTCCTAATGCAGTATCGCACTACTCCAAACTGCACTACTGGCCAATCGCCAGCAGATCTTTTTCTTAACAGACATGTGCGCACTCGCCTGGACTTTGTTTATCCAGATGTCACTGTCACTGTTCGCAGGAAGCAATACCTGCAGAAGTTCTATCATGATCAACGTGCTGTGGAGAGGTCTTTTTCTGCAAAGGATGCAGTGTACCTCCGTAACACCACAGGAGGAGGGAACAAATGGATTCCAGGTGTGATAGTAAAGCAAAGCGGGCCAGTGTCTTACAAGGTTCAAGGACGAGACACAGATGCCACTTTCAGGAGACATGGTGACCAGTTGAGACCCCGGGTTGTAGAGGATGAGCTTGTTAAAGAGACTGACTGTTCAGAGACTGACACTCCGATTCAACCCTGTGCACCAGAGGAAAAACAAGCTGTTCCTGAGCCTTCTCAAGAGGACTGTGGAGGGGTTACAGGGGTGGCTCCGAGTCCACGCCGCTCATCCAGAAGTAGAAAACCACCAAAACGTTTTGACCTGTAATCCATGAAACATACACCCATTGCAATAGCACTACGGTATAGGACTGCTATGGTCTTATATAGATACAATGCTTATTTTGTTCTCTGATGTTGCTTTTTGTTTTGTTTTGTTTTTGTGAAAAAAAAAAAAAGTAACTTATGTTGTTGGTAAAGCCAATAATGTTTTATGCCATGCGCGGGTTTCAGTGTGAATCTGAAAGTACCTTTGTTTAAAAAAGGGGGGTAATGTGATGTATTGTATGCTTGCAAGTTTTGCATTTGAGACAGTAGAGATTCCGTAGTTAAGGGTGCTGAGAATGTTGGGAAATATTCGGGGGCGCGCGTTTGCGCAGATAAAAAAACTCAGAGTAAAGTTGTGGTCAGAAGACAGACATTCCGTCTCACGTGTTTTCTTTTGAATAGATACATCACAGGTTATGAAAAAATATTAAGCAGCAGAACTGTTTCCAACTTTGATAATGAATCATCATATTAGAATGATTTCTAAAGGATCATGTGATAGACTGGAGTAATGATCCTGAAAATTCAGCTTTGCATCACAGAAATAAATGATCATTTAAAGTATAATAAATTGAAAACCAATTATTTTAAATTGTAATAATATATCACAATATGACATTTTTTTCTGTATTTTTGATCAAATAAATACAGGCTTGATGAGCAGAAGAAACTTCTTTCAAAAACATTAAAAATAGTAATTTTTCCAAACGTTTGGCCTGTACTGTACTGTATATATACACACACACACACACACACACACACACACATTCAAGGGAGAAAAAATCAGTTTGAATTAGGAAAGCGAAATCTTTGTCATAGTATCCTCTCAATGGTCACTGAATTGCATGTGCTGCACTTTATTTGTACCA
>NC_138733.1:4998010-5003010 GCF_965113295.1 Leuciscus leuciscus | reverse complement strand
CACACACACTGGCTGCGGGGCTTGTCTTGATTCATCTCAGCTGAAGTGCTGCCTGTTCATTTGTGTGTAAGAAGCCCAGAGTCCATGAGAGCATCATTTACTGGTGCTCAAAACACTGTCAACTCTCTCTCTGTGTGTGTGTGTGTGTGTGTGTGTGTGTGTGTGTGTGTTACAGGGGCCTCTCTGTCCTTCAGCCTCTCGAAGGCCTCTGAAACTCCCATGATCACACACACACACACACACACACACACACACACACACACACACACACACACACACTGAGTGAAGCAGGTTCCTTTTAATGTTGCGGATCACAGAAGCTTCTAACAAAGATCAAAGTCCTTTAAAAATGCTTTATAGTGTGTGTGTGTGTGTGTGTGTGTGTGTGTGTGTGTGTGTGTGTGTGTGTGTGTGTGTGTGTGTGTGTGTGTGTGTGTGTGTGTGTGTGTGTGTGTGTGTGTGTGTGTTGAATAATCTACGAGCTGCTCTTCTTCTACACACCAGCGTTTGATGGACAGTGACCAGAGCTGTGCTCATAATGCTGCATATTTGCACTTGTTCAATAATTAATTATTTAGAAAATGAAATGCACCCTCAGTCATATTTACATCAGTCTTATTTACACCCGTCAGCACTCGCTTGTTAACATCACACGTCAGAGTTCTCTTCATTTCATGTTTCTGGGTTTATTGTGAATGATTCATCTGATCACATTATTCTAAAGGATAGAAATGTTTGTATTCTGTAATTACTTGCTCTTCTCAGGATTATTTACTGTTTACCACACACACACACACACACACACACACACACAGACACACACACACACACACACACACAGACACACACACACACAGAGACACACACACACACACACACACACACACACACACACAGACACACACAGACACACACACAGACACACACACACACACACACACACACACACACACACACACACACACAAAAAGTCATTACTTGAAATAAAATAAACTATATATATGTTTAATTTAAATAGCTTCTTATTTTTCTTCTTCCTATCTGCAATTTTCTGCATTTAATTCAGCTGGAGCTTAAAGACTTCATTCAAACTTATTGTTTTACAGTTTTATTGTGTCTGCATCTGTTTAAAAAAAGAAAAAGAAAAACATATTTAAATTAAAGTTCAAATTAACAGATTAAAGTTTGAAAATCTTCCAGTGACTTGAATTGTTTAAAATATTCAGCTTCAAAATCGACCTACTTCCTGCTGAGAGCGATGATGTCGTTGTAATATTTGCATACTGGTTTGTGATTGGTCACTTTCCCACTGGATGCTTAAAAGATGCTTAATATTCAGAAAATATTATCGATCTAAATGCAGAGATGAGATTAATGACACTATTGTCTTCTGTAGAGCTGCTTTACAGCTGAGACTGAAGTTGTTTCATAATTTATGAATTTTGCCGCATTAACTGCAAATAATTTTTTTGTTTAATGAATACTGCTTTGAAACAATCTGTTGTTAATTAGTTGTCAAGTCAAGTCACCTTCATTTATACAGCGCTTTTAACAATATATATGATTACTATATATAATGTTTTATAATGCACTAAATAAATAAATGTGACGTGTCTTGACTTGGTCTTTGCATTTATTTTATAAGTGAAAACTTTCAGTTATTAATATCGTGTTATTTGTCTGTGTGTGTTTGTTGACAGGTGATCATCTATCAGGGAGGCCAGGTCTTCAGTTTAGCCAATCACATGAACGGGCGTGTGGGTTTCGTGGCCACTATGCCCAGCACAAGTGCCTCAATCTTCATCAACAACACACAGCTGTCTGACACGGGGACGTACCAGTGCCTGGTCAATAACCTCCCGGACCGCGGGGGGCGCAATATCGGGGTCATCGGCCTCACTGTGCTGGGTGAGTCTCGCGAGAGTGTGCAGGGATGCACGACAAAACGGTATCGGCCGATGAATGTTCATTTTTAATGTCATCGTTATCGGTCCGAAAAGAAAATTTGGCCGATATATTAAAGCCGATAAATAATGGATTATTTCCTTATTGGGATTAAAAAGGTGTTAACTTCACTAACCAACTTCTATATGCTTGAACATGCTATGATGTGCATTACTGTATCCCACAATGCAATGTGCTTAGCTTGACCTACAGAGCGATGAATGAACCGGAGAGCAATTTCAACCACAGTTTTAATATATCTTTCTTTATGATTGTTTTATTATAATACTTTTTACACAAAATTGGATTAAATAATGCAAAACTGGAATAAATAAGCTAGGTCTAAAATACACTTATTTTATTATTATTTAAGTACTATTACAGTTTTTATTTATATTTTGAACTAGTGTTTATTTTTATATTTTATATCAGTTTTTAATTTCAGTTTAATTTTTTGTAATTTTGCATTGTGTTTTTTTATACATTTTATTTTTTAGGTTTAATTTTAGTTTTAGTTCAGATTTAGTTTTTTTTCATTTCCAGTTATTCATTTTAGTGCTTCAACTTAAACATGTTTTAGTGAGTTACACAAGCAAAATATCTAATTTTCATTAGGTTTAAGTCGTCATCTAAATTACTTATTTTTTATTGTGCTTTTTAAGTTTTTTTTATCAGTTATGTTTTTTCTTAAACAAATATTACTATTTAGGTTTAATTTATTTTTTGTTTAGTGCTTCAACTTAAACTTAACTTTTTTGTTCGTTTTGTTAGTAAAAATTTGAGTCGTCTAATATTATCTTTTTATTATTATTACTGTTTTGTTATGTTTTAGTTAAGCTTTATTTAAATTAACTAAAATGTTTTAATACTTTTAGTTGATGATGATAACCTTAGTGTGAAATTGCATACTAGATAATAGAAACTTTGACATGTGCCATTCACAACCACTCTCCCATTGCCTTCTGGGATAGAAGAGTCACTCAAAAATCATGACAGAAGTAGAAAGTAAACCATCCGTTTGCTTCTCATGTACTGTGTGTGTGTGTGTGTGTGTGTGTGTGTGTGTGTGTGTGTGTGTGTGTGTGTGTGTGTGTGTGTGTGTCATGAATGCTAAGGATCTGGACACACTCTTCACGCGTCCTGCACAGTACATGCATAGTTTTGGACAAAGGGTTAGTGTTTTTCAGATGATATCCGGGCATCATTTCACTGATTAAATTATTAATATAATACGGTTATGTGACAATGGTGTTTATTGTTGCATAATGTGTACAGTTTCACATGCTGTTTTTTGTGCACTAACCTGGCAGATTGCACACTATAAATATTGTTGGCTTTGTGACGATTTGCTTATGGTGGATAAAAGCATCTAACAAATGCATAAAAACAGTGCTGATATTTCATTTCTCACAGGGCCACATTTTTGACTATGGGTATAAAGTTATTCTGCCGGTTATTTTGGCCAAAAAACTCAGCTTATGCAAAGCACACAAGTATATGAATGTCAATGCCGGAAATGAACGGCTTGGGTCAAAACATTGCAATTGAAAATGAATAAAAAGTGTTGTTGAGCTTATGGCCAATCAGATTAGTATTCAGATTTATTGAATTAATAGGTTAATTTTAAAGTCCCCCTGTGGTGTAAATCCAGCTTTTAATGTTGTTTATGTGTCTATGTGGTGTTTTTAATATGCTTTAAGTCAAATCATGTGTAAATTCATAAGTCGACAGCATTGCTGAGTATTTTCTCCTTAAAACTGCAGTGAACCAAAGACAGTCTCAAAAACACGCTTTGAAATCGCTGGTGTTTCTGACGTCACAAACTACCTTGTAACCAATCAGATCAACGTGTGATCGTCAACCAGTGGATCTCTGAGCTGAGTGAGTGAGTGGAGGCGCATACTTAATGAGGCAAGGGTGTCGAGTTACAATCAAGATATTTTAAGGTCTGAAGACATTTTTTTCAAGGAACAAACTTTTAAATATGTAATTTTGGTGATCAAAGATGAGTTTTAAGGGATAAAATGATTGACTACAGGGTGACTTTAAGTATTTGACATAAGACAATACAGATACATTTAAGGTAATTACCCTGGAAATCAATTCTGCCACATAAAGTCACCATGAAATCAAAATAGAAAATTCTTATTTTTATGGAATATTGCAGTATTTATTATAAATGATTTATCAGTGCACGTTATTATTGTGTTAAATTCATGTTCCTGGTAATCTTGAATCAGAATTACTCTTCTCTTTATACACAATAATCAGCCGTTTAAATGAATCGGTTGAAACTAAATGAATCACTCATTAACAGTGTCTCGCTGCCACCTACTGGTTTAATTTAACAGTGAAAGATCTGCATTACAGTGTGTGTGTAAATGCGAGTTCAGATGCAGCTTCCATGTTTCCTCTGAATTGCAAAGATACATTTTGTTGATACTGATTTCATTTGATTGTTAACAGCCCTATTGTGACAAAAAATGCTAATAATAATTATGCATGCATTTAATTAGGTTTTCAAAAATATGGCTTTATCAAGGAAAAATGCCCATAAAACAGTCAAATTCTATTTAATCTTCTTGGAAAAGATGATTTCTATCACTTATGCAAAATGACCACCATATAGAATATGAAGAATATCAAAAGCTTTAGGAGTCTCTGTCCACAGCCGTCCTAAACCTACAAAGCTACCAACTCAATAAACACACTCAGCACAACATCGTCTAATTATCATTATCGATAAAATCCCAGACAGTCGAGATGTCCTGTTTTGTCGGTATGGCGCACGCACGCACGCACGCACGCACGCACGCACGCACCCCTAGGTTGAGTAAACTAAAGTTGATGTTTGTGTCTCTCTGTAGTTCCTCCGTCCAGCCCGTCGTGTCGTGTTCAGGGTTCTTTGGACGTGGGCAGTGATGTGATGCTGTTGTGTGGTTCGGACGAGGGCATCCCGACGCCCACCTACGCCTGGGAGAAGCTGGAGTCGGTGCCCAAACTGCCCCACAATGCCATGCAAGGTACTAAACCCCTGCCCGTGGGGATCCCGTTTT
>NC_138733.1:4950510-4993010 GCF_965113295.1 Leuciscus leuciscus | reverse complement strand
GTGTGTGTGTGTGTGTGTGTGTGTGTGTGTGTGTGTGTGTGTGTGTGTGTGTGTGTGTGTGTGTGTGTGTGTGTGTGTGTGTGTGTGTGTGTGTGTGTGTGTGTGTGTGTGTTTTCCTTTCTTTTTTTTAATCAAAATCCTGTATTGTATAGAATAAAAAAAATTAAGGGAAAGGAAGGAAGAAAAGAAATGAAAGAAAAAAGATGTTCACAAAAAGAAATATCCATGACTTTCCAGCTCACAGGGAACATTCTCAGAGCTAAAGTTCTATCAAAGTTATGAACAAACATTAATAGAACATGTTCAAAGTTCAAACACGGTTCTCAAAGCATTAGCACACACACACACACACACATCATTCTTTATACATCATTCATGGAATATTTTGTTCTGAAACTTTTTTAAATGTTACCAAACCGTTGGGAAAGTTCAGAGAACATTTAAAAGTAACATTCCCGTGATGCGTGAAGAACGACGAAATGGAATGTTTCCTTAACATTCGTATTACCAAGAATAAAATAATGTTTTTAAAAAACTGGATGTTCAGAAATTATGTTTTCATAACTTAATGGGAACGTTAGAAAAACATTTTTTTAGCTGAGCTCAACAACCCTGGAAAACACAATTTTAATGTAACATTTCCAAGTAGGGCTGGGTATCGTTCAGACATGTTCCATAACGATACTGATCCCATGACTTCCATACCGGATCCTGAACGATACTTTTTTCGATGGCAATTTTATGAACAGATAATATTATAGCAGAGGCTGTAATATTAATGTGAAGAGGGAAAGAAACAAGAAAGCAAAACTGTTAATGCAGCCGACCTTAAGGAGAAGCACACTCTACAATAATGCGAGTTAATTACGTTTTTCACATTTTCATTTTTCTGGATTCCATTTTTTTTTTTTTATGTTTGAATTTTTCTGGATGGTTAAATTCAATTTTATTAATCAAAAAGCATGTGTAATTAATTGAAATCATGAATCTCATTCAATTTATTAACAGTTTAACAAAAACTACATTCTTAATGTTTTTGTCTAAATGTCTAAATATTTTGTCTATATTCCATATAATGGTTTAATCAAAAACATATCTAATTAACTGAATTCATTAAAACAACGTAATTTATTAATTTGTCATTTTTATCAAAATTATTCTTATTTTTTTTTATTCTGTGTTGTGCATTTACATTTTTCTGGGAATCACATGAAGGCATAAAACATTCATTTATCTTTTAGTCAAATGACAATTAAACAAGCCCTTTAATTTAAATTAAATTAAACTTACATGTTTGGTTCAACAGAGGTTTACTGTTAAAATGATAACATGGTAGAAAATTTGTTTTAATAATAATAATAATAATAATAATTAGTAGTAGTATTACATTAATATAATATTAATATTATATAACATTTTATAACATTAATTAATATTACTCAGTACTTAAATATATAACTACACTGTAACAATGACACCTTAAAATAAAGTGTAAGCATGATTTCTATAGGGCGTGATCAGTGTGAAGTTTTCAACGAGTTGATCTGTGCTCCTCAGATCAGATGCAGGGTACGGTGACGCTGAGAAACATCAGCACCAGCACATCTGGACTGTATCAGTGTTCGGCGTCCAACGCCATCGGGAAGAGCACCTGCGTCCTCAACCTGCAGGTCGTGGCCCGTAAGTCTCACACACACACACACACTCGTTCTGCAGCTCTCAGTAAACACTGCTGTTGGTCTGACTGTGCTCTCGGTCTCTGGCGTGTGACAGCGCAGCCTCAGGGCGTGGGTCTGATCGCAGGAACCATCGTCACTGGGGTTCTGGCGCTGGTCATCTGCTCTTTACTGGTGCTGGTCACGCTCTTCTACTGGAGGAACAAGAACAAATACGAGGAGGAGGAAATCCCCAACGAGATCAGGTGACATGTTTGTATATACATGCATATTTTGCAAGTTTTATGTGTATAATCAGCATTTTTAAAGGAGTAGTTTTATATTTCTCAATTGTGTTTAGTTGATTACTGATCGCAATGCATCATGGGATTGTAGTTCTTTCCCTCACTAAAGTCATTAAGTACCTTTGCATTTTTGTCCAGTTTTCAAATCAAAGTTTGTAATGTTGTGACTTTCCAGACTTCACATTTAGATGAAGCTTGTTTGTGTTAGGGATGCACCAATCTGATACTCAGTATCGGTATCGGCTCCGATACTGCCATGTTTGCCGGATCGGGTATCGGTCAGACGAGGCCGATCCAAATCCGATATTGTGCGTATACTATTCAGTGTTATTGTTAAGCCCCACAAAAGGCACACAAACATTATAAAGCACCATAAGTTTTCGTGCACAATATAATAAGTGTTCTGAAGCCATTATATAGTATAATGTGAGATAGAAATTAATATTTAAGTCGTTAAATTCAAGCTCACGTAAACGTTTCCCTCAGCTGCGGCTGTCAATCATTCAGCATTCAGACAGCGCGTCGCGTTCGGTTACGACAGTTAACACGATGAAACTCTCTCCAAGATGATTCAGTGTTACTATTGTTATACTTGATCTGTAGATAAAGGTCTATGGTTTCGCATAAAACAACTTTATCTTGCTGGACTTTATTGCTCTACCTTAATCATGTTACTTTCTACCGGGTGTCTAGAGCAATGTGCAAAGTTTGACCAGATTTAGTGTTACACTTAATGTCTCTAATTTGTTCCCCACTAAACGTTTTTTTTCACAAAATGTTCAGATTTTATACAATTATTGTGCACTCGTGATTTTACTAAATGTTACTGCTGAATTATCCACTAATCTAGTTTATAATAGCATTTATGTCAGATTATGATAATTTTTTTTGTTGTTGTTTTTCTTTATAATGAAGTTGTCTGTATTTAGTAGATTGTGTTTAACACACAAAATAGTGATTATCAGTTCAACACAGAGTTATAGAAATTCTACTTGATTAAAAAAAAATTGCACTGGTATCGGTATCGGATCGGTAACGGTTGATACTCAGAATTTTTGGTATCGGATCGGATCGATTCTGAAAAAATGGTATCGGTGCATCCCTAGTTTGTGTGCTGAATTACACGAGTATAAAGTTAATTTAACACTCCCAAAACATGAAACAACATTTAAAGTCATATGATGAAAAAACAAAAAACAAGCCGTTTCTTGCGCTTTTGCAATAATAAAGTGTTTGATGTGAAATACTGTAACATTCACAATTTAAAACACCTCCACAGCTGTGTTTATTTTAGTATTATTTATATGTTATTATAGTATTAATTACAATTTTGAATTAACTTTTATTTAGGGATGCACCGATATAAAAATGTTGGCTGATACCGATAACCGATATATTGGCCGATAAATCTAAATTCCAAATTTTTTATATAATTTTTGAGAGCCTGATAAAACAAATTTAAAAAAAAGTCTCATTATTAAAAGCCACGTTCCAAGCACACAATTATAATGTTCTCATAATAATTGTATGTAGTCTATATGACAGCACATGGTGCACTTCACTGTATCTCCTTTTTGAAGGGATTTGAAGCAATTCAAAACCATCATGTTGAACTGCACATCTGAGGGAGATTATACATTATTTATCAGCTTTAATATATCGGACAAATTTTCTTATCGGGCTGATAACGATAACTTTAAAAATAAACATATATCGGCCGATAGCGATATAGTGGCCGATATATCGTGCATCCCTTCTTTTATTTTTATATTTGTATTTACAAATGTTGTGTTTTGTCATTTGTTTTTTGTTTTTATTCCTAATTAGCTTTACTTTGATTTTAATTTATTTTATTTCAGTTATTTATTTTATTTTAGAATTTGTTATATCAGCTTTATTTTAATCAACGAAAATTATTTTTTATTGTTTTAGTTAACAATAACAACATTGTCAAAGGTTCGATATCTAGCTGATTAAAAACACATTAATCAACATTTGAAGTGGATCGAAAAAGTTAATCAAAGTTGTCCTAAGACAAGAACGGGTATTGTTCAAAATTCATGTATAACTTTGATGAAAGGTTTTGATCCACTTCAAATGTTGATTACTGTATTTTACAGCTTAGTAAATTATATATTGCCAGAAATTCCCAAACACAATTTTAAAAGTCCCTGATGTTTCAGAAAATGGAAAATCCCGGCTTTTGCCCAAAAAATGCTCTTCAGAAACGTACGGGTGACGTCACGGACACTACGTCCATATTGTTTTACAGTCTATGTTTGCACTCTATCTGATTCAGATTCTCACATCTAATTCTACTTCCTCACACAGGGAGGACGATCTCCCACCGAAGAGATCTTCATCAGTCAAAGCGTTCCAGGCCGACGCCTCGTCCTCGGAGAACGACACGCTCACGTCCACCAACACCTACAACAGCCGCTACTGGCACAACCCCAAACCCAACTACGACACCAACTCCTACACGCGCTACAACGGCGACACGCGGCAGACCTTCACCGGCGGCTCGAGCGCACCCCCGCGCCCCGCGTACGCTAACGGCAGCCACACCCTGCCTCCGCCCAAGACTTTAGTGGTCACGACTAACTCCGCCCCCTCACCACCCGTCATGACCCGCAGCAACGGCTCGCTGAGCCTGCGCCCCCCCGTCAAGACCACACCGCCGGTGGCGCACGGACAACAGCACACACACACGCACTCGTACGCCGTCAGCCAAGCCACGCTCGAGCGCATGGGCGCCGTCCCCGTCATGGTGCCGGCGCAGAGCCGAGCCGGATCCCTCGTCTGACATGAACATTAAAACTCTTTTATATAACCTGAGTTCAGCTGATGCCAACTAAAACTGCTCTGTTAACATCCCCAACGCCCTTGTTTTTGATATTGCCTGGTTGCTTGTTAGTTCATTTTTTTGATAAACTGGCAGAAAAAGGGCCCTTGAGCGACAAATACACTTAAAATCACGTGATCTACTGTATTTCTCAAACCCAAGAGAAAATATCTGAATGTGCATGATGCTTAGTTTGATTAGATCAATACGGCTGTTTTGTACTACAATTGTATTGCTTTTGAACACTGGAATCACAAAAGGAATATATGGAAGCTTGTTTCCGCCACGGTAATTAATTTTAATTAGAAAAAAAAAAAAATTTCTCACAATTGCGAGTTTTGCTGCATTCACGCCATGTCGTAATTACCTTTACGAGATGACAACATGTGACATTCTATTTGGAGCTGCTCAAGTCCTCGAACACAGAATTATGCATTTCTAGAGCAACACTATAATAAATCTGCAGTGGTCAGATGGTAGGTACAGTGGTCATGTGGTACAAGGCTGAGCTCTTACAAAATTCTGAGTTTACAAGTTGTAAAAAGTGCTCACGTCCTCGTAGAATTTGTAATTACAAGTCGGAATCTCGTAATTACAGTAATTCCGACATGCCATGAATGCACCTTTTACATCTCGCAATTCTGACTCTTTTCTCAGAATTCTGACTTTTTTCTTGGAATTTTGACTTTTCTCGGAATTCTGAGTTAACATCTCGCAATTCTGTTTTTTCATGGAATTCTATTTTCATGGAATTTATATTTCGCAAATATTTTATTTTTTCTCGGAATTCTGAGTTTGCATCTCGGAATTCTGACTCTTTTCTCAAAATTCTGAGTTTACGTCTCGGAATTCTGACTCTTTTCTCGGAATTTTGACTTTTCGGAATTCTAAATTTACATCTCGCAATTCTGTTTTTTCATGGAATTCTAAAATTTATATTTCGCAAATTTTTACTTTTTTCTCGGAATTATGAGTTTGAGTCTTGGAATTCTGAGTTCTTGACTTATTTGTTTCCGCCACGTAAAGAAAAATTATAAAAGGTAATTGTGACTTTCTCTCACAATTCTGACTTTTTTCCCTTTTTTTCACAATTGTTATAAACTCGTAATTGCGAGTTCACGTATTTTTTCCAAAACAATAGAATTGTAAGATATAAATGCGGAATTTGTGAAATATAACTTTTTTATCTGAATTCTGAGTTTACATATTCCACGATGGAATAATAATAAAAAAAAGGTAATTACTTACATTTTTTCCTCAGAGTTATTAATATGTCAATTCTTTAAAAAAAGAATTGTGAGATATAAACTAGAGTCAGAATTGCTTTTTGTTTTCGCAACAGAAATAAGCTTCTATAGAAATAAGTGAGATTTAATGCAAGAATGATCCATTTCCTCCAATCAGATGCAGCCTTTGACTTGAGTTTGACAGTATTACTGCTGGACAGACGAGCTGTGTGTCGTCCTCATGTGCGTTTGGTTTCTTATGAAAGAAAAGTCTTACTTTGATCTGTCTTAACAATCCTAATCCGACACTACTGACTAGAGCCGTAGTCTACCTCTAAAACACTACAGATAGAGGCTAATCAATAGTGTAGGTCTCATCATGACGTACTACATCAGAACTACAGGAAATCCACTTCAATCGGGTGCTGCTTTCAAACAGGTAGTTGCATATTGTCCTGTGTGTTTTATGAAGGATTACTGAGAAACGTTTGATGATATTAACACATTCACTGTTTATTTTTGTTCATTTGTTGCTTTGTCTGGTTGTTTTTTTAAATAATGTAAATAATGTAACTACTTGTAGAATAGAATGTGAATTAAAACATTCTTTTGCCCAAATCTCACTTGTGATTTTTTCCGAAAAAAGAAAAATAATCATCTTTGATTGAACAGATTAAATCTCATCAAGTTCAAGAAAATGACTAAATGCATGTTTGTTGAAACATTTTCATAGTGATCTGGTGTATTTTTTTACTCGTTATTGTTCATATTATTGCACAAATGTTTTTATACTGACTAAATCCAGTTTGTGTGTGTGCATGTGTGTGTAAACACCGTCTGTCTAAAGGTCGATGTTGTACAAATACTGATTGAGTGTTTTAAAACGGTTTGCTGCTGTTTGTCATCACAGTTTCATTAGAGGTTATGTGAAAAACCCCTCTTCAGAAACATTAAACTCCTCTGGACTGGCCTAAATCAGGAGGAAAACATCCCAGTGAACTCAACAAGGTGAGTAGATACTCATGATCAACTCTGAATACTCAAAATATGATAAGATCTGTGGTTGAATGTATGCCATTTAAAGATTTCGGGTGTTTTGATGGATTATGTACATGAAAAGGTTTACTTCCAACTTAATTAGTTAGCTATATTTACTGTGGGCTACTGTTCAAAGTTAGCCTTCATGTCTCTTTCACACCAGCAGATGGAGGTGATAGTCTTGTTTTACATTCATGTATCAAACAGGTTGATTTACATCAAATCTGCTGCGGTGTCTTGATGTCTGAATCCATGAGCTGGATAGTGATTCTGCTTTTAATACATCTGACCTCAGCGCTCCAGTCATCAGGTTTGCTAGTTATGAAACGTTATTTCTGAATGTTCTCAGAATTATTTTATTTTTTTCTCGGTCATGTGAAATTCAGGGAAAATTATGAATTGAAGGGAATGTTCAATTATTTTATAATTTTGCAATCATTATGCACTGTAAAATTTAATTAGTCGGTTTAGAAAACTTGTGGAAACCGATTGCCTTAAACTGAGCAAGTAAATTAGCTACTTTTTGAGTTGATAAAATTACCTCTTAGTAGAGGTAACTACTTGGAAAACTCAAGGTGAGTACTTAACTCAGTCAACTTAAAGGGATGGTTCGGAGTAAAATCAACCTAGGATCCTTTGGCACCATGACCTCGAGCCAAACTCTAACGGCAGGCACTAATGGATCCAAGGCTGTATCTGGTAAATTACCGCACTAATAATACCCAGAATGGCACCAAACTTCTACAGTAGTACAAATAGGTTCTGTGCTCATAAAACGAGGCATTGGAAAGTTTGTAAGTACGTCAGGAGTTTATTTAAATAACACTTGCCTGACGGCTCATGCTACCACTAACCCGGACGTCGACGTCACTTCCGTGCTTTGGGAAAAGCTTGTAAAAGTCCTGGCAGAAAGCAATGCATTTTTTATTATTTTTTTCCGAAGTGTTGACAACTTAGTGTTAACTAATAATTGTTGCAAACTGGTACTACCAACAAAATATTAGTGCATTCCTGGAACTGGGCGTCGTTACATTACATCCTTATGCATCGCTTTATGCTAGGACTTTTTTACAGGATGGCACAGGTGTGTATTTTTATTGGAATTTTACTATTTCACCCCCATTTCCTTTAAAAAAAATATTTTGCACTAGATACACAAAATAGTTCCTCTCAGCGCCTTTTAGACAAAAATGTCCGCATTAAAACTGCAAATTTTCACCCCAGGGCCATTTAACTATAAAATGATGCAATCTTTCTTTAAGGGATACTTCACCTCTGGAAAGATGAATGTGTATTTAAAATAGGTCATTTATGTAGAAGAAATGTGAAGACATTTTTTAATTTGGAGCTTTCTAGACTGAGAAAAGCCAGAAAATGTATTTTTGGCTTATGTGGATGAAAGACAACAACTCCCAGAATGCACTTGCTTTGCTGCCCTAGGAGGCCACGCCTACCGGTAACAGAGGCTTAAGAGAGCGCAGTTGAAAACAACAAGGTTAGGCTACCAGTGAGTCTCGTGACGAGTCTGCCTGGGATTTCGGGATCGCCCAAAATGTCTGGGATTCGGCTTTTGCATTCTACAGTCGCCATTCATTATGTTTACTGTGGCGAGCAGGACGAGGCTGAGGGGCGCGGGAGAACGGCACGAGGCCGGTGGCGTCATTACTGAGACGCGCCGGTCTCATAGGCTATCTCTCACGGAGGAGCGGGAATTTTCTTAGCAATGTTAAAACGCACATCAACCGATCACTTGTTTAGCGTTCATGTAAACACTACATTCAGATTCACCGATCGGAATGAATTCAGTTAGATTGAAACAAAAGGTGTGCATGTAAACAATGAATGGCGACTGCAGAAAGCAAAAGCCGAATCCCGGACATTTTGGACGATCTCGACGGCCGGACATGTCCGGGAAAAATAGGATGGTAACCCCTACTACTCAGCTTTCTCCTACTACTCAGCTTTCTCCACAGAGCAAGAGCCTGCTAGCTTAGCTTCCAAAGAAAGACGGCTGACACTGTGTACATTCTGTGAGTGAGATCCCACCCTCTATGGGCGGGCTGAACACATGCGGAACAGCTCCTCCTACTGGCTGTAGTCTTTAGCCTCTGGCCAGAAAATCCTCCGATGACGCAAAATGACGATTTTTGTGTCATCGGAGGATTTTTTCCAGACAAAAAATACATAAATCTCTCGTCTCAGGGGGATATGAGTGTAGAAAGCATGGTAATTCGAAAATACTACAGGTTTACTACTAATACAAAGCTTAATGCTAAATCCTGAAGTATCCCTTTAAAGGGATAGTTCACTTTGAAATTAAATTTTGGTATGTTTTAGCTTACCTCAAGGGCATTCAAGATGTAGGTGTCTTTTTTTCCGCAGTAGTTTCAATTTTGATATTTTTAGGTCAAACCGTTCTTGTCTGTCAGTCATATAATGCAGGTCGATGGTCACTTGTCTCAAACAGCATGCACAGAGTCCAAATTAAAACAATTCCCCGTCGTCCAAATTAAACAATTCCCCATCGTCCAAATTAAACAATTCCCCGTCGTCCAAATTAAACAATTCCCCATCGTAAGTACACATTGATGGCCTAAGACACGAAACGAGCGGCGAAACCGTAGCCAAGGCGACATCTATTGTATATGTCTATACCCGCCCGCGCTCTCAGATCACTTGGACGTGGCTGAGTTCAAGAGGTAAAAACGATATAAAAACTATTCGTTTTCTCACACAAACCGCTCGTTTCGTGTCTTAGGCCATCAATGTGTACTTACGATGGGGAATTGTTTAATTTGGACGACGGGGAATTGTTTTAATTTGGACTCTGTGCATGCTGTTTGAGACAAGTGACCATCGACCTGCATTATATGACTGACAGACAAGAACGGTTTGACCTAAAAATATCAAAATTGAAACTACTGCGGAAAAAAAGACACTTACATCTTGGATGCCCTTGAGGTAAGCTAAAACATACCAAAATTTAATTTCAAAGTGAACTATCCCTTTAAGAGGCTTTCATTCTGTTGGTAAGGCTTACATTTCTTTTTAATTTTTACCAGATAGTGCCATTTTTTCAGGTTTGGACTATAAAGCAAATACTTGCTTTATTCCTGTTTTCTGCTTCGGCATATTATAGAGCCAGTTGGATAAATTATGCAGCGATAATTGTGTGGGTGTGTTGGTATGGATTCAGAGTGTGGTTTGTATGTGTGTAATTAAAAAAATGTGTGCGTGTGCACTTGTAATATTTGTTTATTAATAATAAATCCAACCAGTGTGTGTCCCAGTGGAGTTTTACTGGCATCCAATGGGGAAAATCTGGTACTGCGCCCAAACAACATCTCACTGAAAGCTCATTTTTTGAGATATTATCCTCAAATTTGGAACACAACTTGTTTAGATGTATGGCTTTGATTTTCTACCAGTTTTGGTTCAACATTTTCATAAAATATAAATTGTATATAAAATAGGCTGATGTTCATCATTTTCATAAACCTAAACAACTTTTTTTTGGTTTTACTTTTTGAAATGTTTTTACAACAATAATCTTCCATGGGTCTTCTTTAAAATGAGACCAAATTTAAGTCTGTGCTCCCAAGCCTCACAATTATATGACAGTTTTTTGACATGGACATTTTTTGTCCACTATGGACCAATGTGTAACTTTTTTTAATTGATGCACAACGGTTAAATCCCAAAGGAACATTAAAGCATAAAAGTATGATAATATGTTTGCAGAGGTTTAGGAAACATGCTCAAGTTCAAAAAGCAATGCAAAAAGGAAATGTGTGTTCCAGGTGTGTGTGTTTTGGTTTTGGTTTGCGTGATCCCTCCCACTGCCAATTCTCCCAATAGTATTTCAACACCCCGGGTTGCCAGTTTGTGGAAAACACAGCGTATTGCAGCCACCCGAATTAAAACACCTCGAGAGTCGGCTATAAATACATTGTAAAGTACACATTGGCCAAACAACTTCAAGTGTAAGGCTAGTCACCAGGGCCGGATTTAACTCATATTGTAACATAGGCAAAAGAATATTTGCTCCTCAACTACATAAAACATTAGCCTTTATATATTAGAGCGGCACATTTGTAATGATGAGCCGCTGTCCGGATAGGGAAGAGCAATTTACGCATGAGTCTTGTGACAGTTCTAATAATTCATTAAAAAAGGAGCAATATCTTTCAAAAGTTGGCCAAAGTGTCAGAGTCTTATGATCTTACGGCCAGTTTCTTCATATTCTCATGACATGTCTCTTGAAAACATAATTTGCTAACGGGTCTCTCCAGAACACTGTTCTTTGTCCTCACTTTAACTCGGCGTGCCTTTTGCTGTCCGGGAATGTCTCCAAAATTCCACCTTAAGGCCAAGAATTCTGTGGTGAATTGAAGGCAAATTTTATTAATGACCATCTTGTTTAACAACACAGTCATTCACAATTTTCCAGGAATCTCTGGTCCTCAAAAGAAAATCCGGGTTTCTCCTTGTATGCTTGAGAAGTTGGCCCAACTGAGGGAAGAAACAGCTCCAAAGAGATGAACTCTTCCAGAGGCTGACTGATGGCACCATTACGCCACCACAAGAATCTCAACAACAACAAAAATCAAGATCTTCTTTAGGGACCTTGACTTGCTGAAACATACTCTCAATATCACAGCTAGAGGATTACACCTAAGTGGGTAGTTGTGAAATCTGGACCCTGCAACAAATCCGAATTCAATGAAGTACCTTGGAATGAGGTGACACAATCAAATAGCACTGATTTTCTTTTTCCATTTATGGTAGACTAGACTCCATGATGGGGAATGTGCCATCCTCTCTGTCGAGCTCCTCTTCTGGTACTTTCTCTGCATGACCCTTCTTTCGGAGGTCGCCAATAAAGTCTCTGTAATCTGATCGCCATCTGCACTGATCCTCATCAAACCCGTCACCATACGGGCGTGATGGATCCGATCTTCAACCAAATGAACTGGATAAATACTCTGAATGTTCTGATCCAATCTAAATTCTGACCTGTAATGGTGCCTGAATCATAATCATGCACTGTCCGGTCACTGGCAAGAGAACTGAGCGACAGAGCCTGGGTTCTCCCAAGGTTTCTTTCTCCATTCTGTCACTGATGGAGTTTGGGTTTCTTGCCGCTGTCGCCTTTGGCTTGCTTAGTTGGGGACATTTAATAATCAACAAAATAATTAACTTTTTTTTCAAAAATGAACCATCACTGAACTTACTTAAAGGAGAACTCCGGTCAATTTTAACATTGAGCTCATTTTTTGGTAAATTTGGAGTGCTGTCAATACAGAGAACAACGACAAAAATCGGTGTTGCCTACACAGTGTTATCCTCTTTTTAAAATGTGCACTCTGTTGACTTCAATGGGGCATATTTTAAACCTGCTTTTAGCCTCTTAACATCCTTGGTGTGTCATTACAAGGGCACAGCCAATGTGAGTGATTCCTTCAGAGTGAACGCGCTGAATCTGACTGCAGTATACCGTAAATCCTCTAATATAGGCCCGGGCCTTTATTTTACTCAAGCGCATTGCGGCCCAGGCCTTTATTGGAAGGAGGCCAGAATTAGAGACAGGCCTTTATTTCTATTTGAGCAAAACGGACTACCAGTAGAATGAATAAAAACGAGATTTTGTGTCTATTTGAACCTATAAAATACTAGGTTAATTTATTGAAAACGTACAGTTACCATATAACATTATGGTATGCATACAGAACATTAACAACAAATAAATATAATATAAATGATATTTTTTTGTGAAAAGCAATGATTCATTTTGAAACAGTATTTGTTCCAGCTTAGCTCCACAACAGCGCGCATCTGTGCATTCATTCATTCATTCATTCACACACACAGAAATGCGATTCATATTTAAAAAGTATTTTTGCGTGTAACTTACAGACACTATTGCGATTAGAACAAAGCAAATATAGAACTGACCTATTTCTCAGCTGGATCCGTTCCTCGAAATAATACTTCCAAGCACTTCTGAGGTACATTTTCCAGGATTATTATTACTTGGATAGATGTGTGTTATCCAGCTGATTGTGGGCGTTCACAGGTTTGCGTGGATCGCCTCAGATTATTTGCGTTTGAATAGCGCGCGCTCTCCATAATTAAGATCAAAGTCAACAGAGTATTTTGAATCTCGAAAAAAAGCGAGCCTATAGCGCCAGCACGATTGTCGATCCCAGGGGGTTAAAAAATAGATTTTCGCCAAAAATCCTCTTTGGCTCCGCAGCTGCCATGGTAAACAACATTAACCTACCGGTGACTGAAGTCTCACGTGCGAGTCAAGAGCGAAGTGATTGACATGACCAGGCTACCGTAGCTATGGCTTGGATTCATTAGCAAACATTGCCCCCCTGTGGTATTTGCATGTTACTATCACAAGCATAATGTTGTGGCCTGCCCAGAAAAACGTTGGTTCTAATAATAGCCCCATCCACTATTAGAGACCGGCCTTTATTTACCTCCGCCGACAGCGAGACCGGCCAATGTTAGAGACCCGGCCGCTAATGGAATACAGGCCAATATTTTTAGGATTTACGGTATGTTAAAAATATGAATAAAAATGAAGTTAATTCGGCCAGCACTCATACCTGTATTTACATCCTGTTTTCGGTTGAAGTCCATAGTAATCGATTGTTGAGTTCACGCGCATATGTTTAGTTACCTATGATCACGCGCGTGAACTCGACAATCGACTACTTTGGACTTCAACCGAAAACAGGATGTAAATACAGGTATGAGCGCTGGCCGAATTAACTTCATTTTTTTCACATCTACTGCAGTCAGATTGACCCGTGTTCACTTTAAAGGAATCACTCACATTGGCTGTGCACTTGTAATGACACATCAAGGATGTTAAGAGGCTAAAAGCAGGTTTAAAATATGCCCCATTGAAGTCAACAGGGTGCAAATTTTAAAAAGAGGATAACATGGTGCAGGCAACACCGATTTTTGTCGTTGTTTTCTGTACTGACAGCACTCCAAATGTACAAAAAAATGAGCTCAATGTTAAAATTGACCGGAGTTCTCCTTTAAGCTGGACTATGATGCTATTTTCTTCTTGAAACAAACTGTTGCATTATCATTGTTTTGTTTGCTGTTATCACTGTAAAGCTGCTTTGAAACAATGTGCATTGTAAAAAGCGCTATATAAATAAAGGTGACTTGACATGAATGTTTCATCCTTCCCGAATCTCTGGAGTATACTCAGGGCTCGTTGTTCTGCAATCTTTTTGTTATCAAGGCAGGGTGAGGTTGGGTTTGTGAAATGGAAGGTATATTTGCTAATGAACAACACAGTCGTTCACAATTTCCAGGAATCTCTGGTTCTCAAAAGAAAATGTAGGGTTTCTCATTGTATGCTTGCTCTGAAAAGTCATTATTGAGGAACTCACCCAGTTTAGCCACTGAAATTCTGTTAGAAGACACAAGTGGTCCCTGAACATCTGTTGGATGAGTGAGTGGACCATTAACCAGCACATTTGGACCGCATAAGGACCATCCTCTTGGCTGTTAATAATCCACAAGGGCTCCATCGCTTTTGGGACATTGATCCCAATCAACATCATCTTTTATAGAACACAGTCGAACATCTTTCAGATATGGCCATTTCTTTAAGTCCTCTTCCGTTGGTATATTCTCCTGGCTGACCAGAACCTAACTTATGAAAGTTTCAGGCAATTCTATGAAGTAGTCGCGGTCCACACCACTTACTTCCAAGCCATTCAACCGAAAGGTTTTTATGGGCTTTTCCTGTCCCATTGTTTTGAGCAAGATATCAATTCGTTTGCCAGCCATGTTTAACCATCGCAGTCTCTCCGTAAAGAATGTGGATGAACTTCCAGGGTCTAGGAAAGCATACGTCTGGAACACTCTACTACCTTTGGACGCTTTTACTTTTACTGGAATAATCCCAAGCTTGCAGTCTTGCCGGCCACTGTGCGCTCAGTAGCTACAACAGCAATAGCAACAGGTACGTTGAGCCATGGGAACGTTCCCCGCAGGAACTTTCCCCAGGAACTAGGAACTTTGGGCTGGTACTCGGGGTGTTTCCACCGCAGGAACCAGTGGTCTAAATTTGGGCTGCACGATTAATTGCAATGAAACCACACGCAATTTGGCAAAGGCTGAGATTATTTTCTGCACAGTTTGTCAGTGCAGCGGCTGAGCAGTAGTAAATGCTCCATCTGAACATCAGAGGGCGTCTCACACACACACACACCAAATATGCCCCGCCGCAGAAGTACGATAACACACATCATTCCAGGAAACCCCTATGGGCTTCATCGCTGTATCTGAATAAACAAGATTGAAACGCTTTGATTAAACATGACTAATAAACACACGACTGCCTTATTCTGTGTAAGAAGCACATCATCTCACAGAAGGAGGAGCTCAACTGTTGTTATGAAGTGAGTTTGGAGTAAAAGCATGTTATTAAATGTTGTCTTTTGTTGGACAAGATGTTCATAAATGCTTCTCATGTTTGATGAAAGATGTTTGCCACGTGTTGCTTTTTCAAATGCACGTTTAAAAGCGACTCAAACTCACAGTGCTTCATGATTTAAGTGTGATTACATGTAAATTGCGATTTATCGTGCAGCCCTAGTCTAAATTAATTTCCAGGTAAAAATGTCCCCCTTGGAAATTCCCTGCTTGCGAGGTACTACTTTTTCAAAGTTCAGGAACTTTCGGGGATGGGACTAGAGTGCTGAACATGCTGATTGGTTGAGTTCATGCTGCATTTTGATTGGTTGACTCCATGCAGCATTAATTTCAACCACCATTTTAAAAATGTTGCGGTGCGTGCAGTCCTACGTCACTGGACTACTTTGCCTAATCTTCACGGTACTTCAGACTGCGGTGGAAACGCAGAAAGCAACAGGTCTGAGGGAAAAACATTTTCCTGGGACAAATTGTTCCGGGTAATTTCAGTCAGTGGAAACGCATTTTTGGATTTAGCTTTTCTAGCATCATCCTCTCTCGTCCACATCAGTCGGTGAATTAAGTGAGCCTCTATTCAATGAAGCATTTATGATTTGCAGCACTGTCAGATGTTTCTTAGAACACACTTGGCAAATGAGATGTTTTTTTGCAGGCCTTTGTCAGATGTCCTTTTTTGAAACTTAAGCTAAACAACCCATTTGTTCTCAATAATTCAATTGTATCCTCATGTGATTTGTTCGTCATTTTAATACAAGAGTCAATTGCATGATCATAATCACAAAACAAACAGGGCTTACTAAAAGCTTACTATCTTCATGATTGTCCTTTGTTGACTATTCACCTTTGATACTTCGATAGAAGAAGCCGTGGGAACAAAACCTTTCCTGCAGGAAGATTTATACGATGGAAGTTCAGTCAACGACGTCTTTCTGGTGTTAGAATTTGTTTTCAGATCTTGAATCTCTCCAAAGATTTCTTGTTTCTCAATGAAAGCTACCAAGTCAGCAAACTCTGGCCTTCTTTGAGTGCGTTCCAGAATTTCACAGGCTGTACCTCTCCACTTTTTTCTTTAGCTTATATCTTTAGCTTATTTTTTAGATTGAATGGTAAATTCAATGCCATGTTAGCCAGATCTTGTGCATCATATTACCCTGTTTTAAAGCTTTCTCCATGTATGCACTAGCAATCTTAACATTTGGCTTCAGCATAACCTCTTCTAGCGTTCATTTAGAGACAACTTCAAACAAGTTCCAGAACTTGAACTGTTCCAGATAATACAATCGGTCTTGATTGTTATTCGTTTTCTCCTCAATTTTATGTATGAAAGGCCTCATGAAAGGTCTATATTGAATCACCCTTGTAGGAGGTGAGGCTTGTTTCTGCTGGGTCACGAGTAAATCAGCCAGATCGCTTTGTCTTTGGTGTTTGGTGTTCCTAGCTTCACTGTGCTGCTGGTCACTTTTAGCCTTGAAGAAGTTTGAGTTCAATGAAGAATCCTTTGCAGTGTTGTTTTAGGAATTGTTCCAATCCTCGTAAAATGTAGAGGAGATGATTCAGACTCAATGAGCAAAGACAAAAAAAAAATTTCCCAAAGCCTTATCCAGATATTCGTTCATAGCATTTCCTAATTTGACAGATGAGTGAGAACTATGCAGTGAACTTGCTTCGGAAATCTCCAACACCTTTAATTTTGCATTCACAGCCTCATATTTCAGACTGCAACTGAAAAGCTTCCATCTTAGATTCCAGCTTAGCTTTTTCCAACTCAAGCACCTGTTTTCCTTTCAAAAATCTTCAGCACGAGCAAAAAAAAAAAGCTGCTTTATCGGCTGCAATGTACACACGAGCACTGGGTCTCGGTTTATTTTGATCTTTTTGAACCTTTAGAAACATTAGATGCACTTTCAGAACGGCTCAATCAAAGTCTGTGGATCAGATTGGTTAATTTTCCACAGCTCTAATTAATTGGAGAAAATTGGTTAAAGTGACCCTTATTGGCTAAAACCAGCCAACCCTTTCACTTTCTTTGACATCATCAGATAAAAGAAATTGTACAGACTTGTGCACTTAATAAAACTCATTTTAAAGCTCTTTGAAATTCAAGGTGAAGTTCATTTACTTCGTCAGCATTGCTCCCATCAACCATCAAAGCCTTCAATTCATTCATTTTTCTTGCACAGGCCCCAAGCTTGATAAGTGATTTAAAAAGTTAAATTGCAATATCAATGCCTTCAGACACTATTCACAACCGCTTTGTGTGTTTGGCTCAGATTACAATCAGCTGTCACCTTTGTTTATTGACCAGAATGAGAATCAAGCTTGCATTCTTGCATCAACCACTTGCAACAACTTCACTCTAAAAAAAATGCTGGGTTGTTTTAACCGAACTTTGGGTCAAATATGGACAAACCCAGCCATTGGGTTAAATTTTTACATTACATTTTTAACCCAACGTTTGGGTTTGTCCATATTTGACCCAAAATTGTTAAAACAACCCAGCATTTTTGGCTTAAATCTTTGGCCCATATTAAACAACTTTGAACCACCTTGCAAGACTGCCCATCATCTTCATCTTCATCTTCAAGCCTCAAAACACGTGCACATGCGCCGAAACTCTTGCTTTGAACACTCGTAAAGTTCATAGACAGCTTCAATTCACGCCACATCAGATCGTCAAAGCTTGATCACACTTCGCAGCTCGGCCGCCAGCATAATAATCCGTAATAAAAACTTGCCAAATGGCTACTCACCGCACAGCACGTTCAAACAGCGTCTTAGTGAAGTCAGATCACGCGCTGAATAAACTGAAGGTGTTGTAAACCACAGCTATACTCACATCAATGGCCAGTTTATCGGGTCGTTGCGCGCGATCCGCTTCCGCGTCTTCACGGCATTCTCGGACTTCATACCGGCAGATTTATGTAATGCGCCGCTGTCCGGATAGGGGAGAGCAATTGATGCATGAGTCTGTAGCATAGCTTCTTAGTAGTTTATTTTCGAAGAATGAAATTGAATAAAGCTAACATTTGAGCCATAGATTCGCCGCTAACTATCACACGCACACACGATCTGAAAATGATATCCGAACTCCACCCACACTTCCTTACCTGCCCTATTTAAATATATATCCACAATAATGTAATACAAGTCTCCATTCGAAAATTCATAACATTCAGAGCAAATACTCACAAATAATACGCAAATAATAATTAATAAAATTAAACTTGATTATATTCAAATTATTAAATCAGTCCATTGAGTCCAAATATATAAAATGGAAATGGCTCTAACATATAGTTTCGTGAGTAAAAAAAAAAAAATCGTTGTACTTATTTAAAGAACCAATTCTGTATCTACCGTCGCATTGCATTGCAAACAAGCAGAGACGCTCCAAACTTCGCGATAGAGGCGGGGCGGAGTTATGAGGTTTGACTGACAGTTTAAGTATCCAATGGAGATACGAGGTTTAGTCAGGAACTCTTTTTAATAGTTTTCATTGGCCGGGTTTCCCCCAATATTTTAAATGTTGTTCATTTATATAGTAATTGTCTTACAGAGTTTTAGTATTAGGGTGAAATAATAATAATAATAATAATCTATATATATATATATATATATATGCCTTTGCATAAACCCGGCCCTGTTCGTCGCTTTGAGAGAACTCTTCCAGAATGTTCCCTGTTAGCTGGGTATGTTTCCATTAATCCCGCCGTGTGGTGTTCAGTGTTTCTGGACAGGCGTGATGCTGTGCGTCTGCTCAGGACTCGAAGAGCAAACGTCTTCCTGGAGGAGATGAAGCCTGGGAATCTGGAGCGGGAGTGTTACGAGGAGCTGTGCTCTCAGGAGGAGGCGGCCGAGATCTTCCAGAGCAAAGAGAAGACGGTACAGTCACAATTCTCTTTACTGTTTGTGCTTCCATTAAATATTCCAGATTACAGAGAGAACATGTTACGTTTTTTTTTTTTTTTTTTTTTTTACAGACAAATTTTTGTTTAGTTCATCTTTTAAAGTCACCATGAAACGGAAGTTGTGATCATCTATTGTTCTGTATATCTGAGTGAAACGCTTCTGGAACAAGAACAAATGTGGGCGGGGCTTGATTTTGTCTGTGGGGAATTGATTGGATGGTTATGGTTTGCTATTGGTGGATCTCATGTGAGTGACAGGTTATAGCCACGCCCTCATCATCAGAGAAGAGAAGAGATGAAGATATTCTGATTCAAGATTACCAGGAACATGAATTTAAAATAATAATCACAGAAAAATTATTTAAATTATCCATAAAAAACAACAAGAATTGTCATTTTGATTTCATGGTGACTTGAAGTTCTTGATGATTCATTGAGTACTTCAGATCAATGTTTTGGTTTCCGAGTTCTTTATAATGCACAAGAACATCCAGATGTAATTTCTTAAAAAGCTCTTTTACTCTGATTCTTCTATGACATCACACTGCAAAAACATCTGTAGTTCTAAACGGAACTTTTGTTCTTAAAGGGATACTTCACCGTTTTTTCATATTAAACTATGTTATTCCCTTAACTAAGACGAGTTGATACATACCTCTATCGTCTCAGTGCGTGCACTAAATCCCTCTGTCTTGCGGCGAAACTTTGTTAGCCCAGTTCATTTAATATGGGCCAAGCAGAGAAGCTACCAAACACCTCCACGTTTTCCCTATTTAAATACAGTTACTCGCGTAGTGTAACTCGACCTAGGACGGTGACACAAAACAAAACGTTGCGCTTTTCTAAGCGTGTAAAATGGATAACTATTTTGTATGGCGGAATACCATAGCAAGTGCTTGTAAGCACTTCGACTTGGCGCAGTAATATCTTCACTAGAGGGAGCGGGGGCCGGTGAGAGGATTTTTCACGAGTGAAGATATTACTGCGCCAAGTCGAAGTGCTTACAAGCACTTGCTATGGTATTCCGCCATACAAAATAGTTATCCATTTTACACGCTTAGAAAAGCGCAACGTTTTGTTTTGTGTCACCGTCCAAGGTCGAGTTACACTACGCGAGTAACTGTATTTAAATAGGGAAAACGTGGAGGTGTTTGGTATCTTCTCTGCTTGGCCCATATTAAATGAACTGGGCAAACAAAGTTTCGCCGCAAGACAGAGGGATTTAGTGCACGCACTGAGACGATAGAGGTATGTATCAACTCGTCTTAGTTAAGGGAATAACATAGTTTAATATGAAAAAACGGTGAAGTATCCCTTTAAGAGTGCGATGACATCACTGTTCTCTGACTCTCGTGTTCTTTTAGATGGAGTTCTGGTACAGATATCGGAGTAAGTGTTGTTAAGTGGTCTTACTCTTCTAAATAACCCATTTAGAGTTGACGTTTCTCATCATCCTGAGGTAAATGTGTGGTTTAGATGGTAACCTGTGTCGCACTAACCCGTGTGTGAACGGAGGGATCTGCAGCGAGACTCGAGGTGTTCGCGAGTGTCTCTGTCCTCCACAGTACAGCGGACAACACTGTCAGACAGGTGCACTGACTCGCTTATTCTAAGTACACATAATAAAAGTTACTAGTGAAACAAAAATACTTTATTGTATTTGAAATATATTTCCTTTTTCAACAGTACATTGCATTTATACTAACAAAAAAATCTTTAAATATATTAATAGTAGCATCATGCTTTTACCTATTTTCACAATACAAATTTCAACACACTTTAAAATAATTGCACTTTAGTATATTTTCTACAAAAATATATTTTAGAAAAACATACTTGAAGTGAAAATTCTGTTTATTTTTAAAAAGTTTATTTATTTGCAATATTAAAATTGTATTTTTGGTATATTTTAACTGTGTGCTGGAAATTATCATTGTAACGATACATTGGAAGTATACTTTCAAAATACATTATAGTATATTGTATAGCTAAGTAATATATGTTTATTAATGTGTATTTGTTATTGAAGACAAAGTGTGCAGTTTGTAGTCTAGCTTTCAAAGTGTGTGTGAGTGTGTTTTATACAAATATTTTTTACTGTGTGTTTTATTGAATGATAATTTTCCCACTGTATTTGTAATACTTTAAAATATATTTTTTTCATAATTTTAGCATAAATGAGGCAGAAAATGCTACTGATAACACAGTAATAGTGTACTTGACTACTTTTAAAATGCACCATTAACATATTTAATTATGGTTTTTTTGTATTATAAATATGATTTGTATATATTATATATTCTTATATTTTAAATAATTTATAAGTGTATTTAAAAATGCATTAAAGATGGGTTCAATTGTTCTAAAAGGGGTAACAAAATAAAAATAAATTCAAGCTGAAATAGTATGTTAAGCATATTTTAGTTAATCTTCAGTGTGTCTAAAAATAGCACAGTTGAGTACACTAAGATCTTAAGTTTATCTTAAGAAGTACTAAAGAAAAACTTTTAGTATATTAAGTACAAAATTAGTGTGTGAAAATGGAGCACTTTAAGTACATTATGGAAGTGTACTTTAATAAAATGTATTTTAGTGCACTTTTTTAACCTATTAATACATTATAAGTATAATTTGTATATATTTATTATATATTATTATTATATTTTAAATAATTTATTATTGTATTTAAAATGCATTAAAGATGGTTTCAGTTTTACTAAAAGTGGTAACAAAATACATTTTTTTAAAAGCTGAAATAGTATATTAAAAATACACTTTAGTTCATCTTCAGTGTGTCTCAAAATAGCACAGTTGAGTACACTAAGATGATCTTAAGTTTATCTTAAGAAGTACTAAAGATAAGCTTTTAGTATATTAAGTACAAAATAAGTGCGTGAAAATAGAGCACTTTAAGTACATTATGGAAGTACATTATGGAAGTGTACTAAGTGCACTTAAATAAAAAAAAATTTCACCTGGGGTATTTGGAATAAGCCAAAGCATATACTTTACACTCAAATATAATACACTTATGGTATATATTTATTGTATGTTTCGAATACACTCGTAGTGAATTTGTAATGTACTTGTAACACAAATAAAGTACACTTTAATATCACTAATCAAGCATGTCATTAGTCCCTACACAGGCATATACTTAAAGTATACTCAACGCTATCTCACGACCAATTCGTATAAATTCGTACAAGTAAGTAAAATGGCTAATTCGTACGATTTGTCTAAACCCACGTGATGGGTAGGGTTAGGGGCGGGGTCAGGTGTAGGTCATTCATACGAATTGGGCAACTCGTAAACTATATGTACGATTTAGCAAAAATCAGAGTGAGGTCGTATGAATTCGTACGAATTAGCCACCTCGTAAAAGTAAAACTAAACTTTCTCACAAAAGTACACTAAATACACAAAGTTATCCTTTACTACAATTTATTTACAACTAAAATATACTTAGTACAAAATTAGTTGCTCCAAAATAGCACACTTCAAGTTAACTAATCATTAACACACTTGAAGTATACTGAATCAGTCTGGCTTTAAGTATACTTAGCATATTTTGTGTGTGTGTGTGTTCAGAGGTGTTTGACTGTAGATATAAGAACGGAGGGTGTCTGCACTACTGCAGCTCAGAGCAGACTCCAGGTGTTGTGTGCAGATGTGCAGACGGGTATCAGCTGGATGAAGACCTGCGCAGCTGCAATCCATCAGGTACAAACACACACACCTGTGCAGCAAAAGAGATCGGCACAAATTATTTAATCATTAACCATTCATATTTTAAAGGTGAATCTCACCAAACATGTCCTTAAAATCAAAGAAATTCATTAGTTGAGCATTATTAAGAGAATGTGCAAAGAAAGGGATCGCTAACTGCACAGTTTTCTGCACTATATGCAGTTTATAAAAGAAAAATATTTTTGCTAGACCTTCATTAGTGAATATTTTCTAGTCTGGATGTAACTCAGTTTACGGTCTGCAATCCCTTTGTTTGCGTTGATTTTTTATAAATTTTTTTGGTTTAATGCACATGAAGCAACATGATTTTTAGTTGGAGTGCAACAAATTGTGTGTGTTATTCTTTTTTTTTTTTACAGTATTATTGATATACTTTTATAGTTTATTTTATAATCTCGGTTTTAATTTTCATTGAATTTTTTTTCAGGGATTTTTTTAACCTTTATTTTAGCTATATTTTTCTTAGCGGTCTATATCATTTTAGTTTTTTGCTTTAGTTTATATAGTATTAGTTATTTTAGAGAACTTACACAAAAAATTTGAAATGTTGGCAACTAGCTGAAATAAAATTTTATTTAGTCAATGTAGATTTCATTTCAAGTAATGAAAATGTGTTTTGATGGTTTTAGTCAATGATAATAACATACATACATATATATACTGTATATACGCACTTTTTTTTTACAGATTTCCTGATTTTAAAAAAATAAATTTAAACAGTATACCTGAACAAATCTGGATGTTTCTGTGTGTATGTGTGTTTATGTGTGTCTGTATATATGTGTGTGTTTGTGTGTCTGTGTGTGTTTATGTATATATATGTGTGATTGTGTGTGTTTATATATGTGTGTGTGTGTATATATATATATATGCGTGTGTGTGTGTGTTAGTGCAGTACCCCTGTGGGAAACAGTGGAGTAGTGGGATCATGTCTCGCTCTCTGGATGATATAAGCACCACAGACCCTGATGATGTAAACCACACCCACACCGTGACAAACTCCTCCCACTCATTACATCACAACAGAAGTTCACTGGACAACTCGACTCTCCCGCCAAACCAAACCACACTTCAACAAGCCGAACCTGCTTCACAGGACGAACTCTCAGAGACAGGAAGTGACATCACAGGTGCAAATGAGGATACGCGTATCGTTGGAGGTCAGCTGCAGGGTCAGGGCGGGAGTCCGTGGCAGGTGATCCTTCACATGACCTTTATGCTTAACCTTCAGAGATTTGATCAGTAAAGCTCCTTGCACACTGAGTCCGAAATTTTCTTATTCGCCATTCGGTGGCTCTGAATTGTCAAAAACACCTCTCAAAATGCTTGCTATGGATGAAAATGCTTGCGGCCTCGTGCCGTACTAAAGGCACTCGTTATTAAAGATTTTAAGAACTCTATAAAAACTCCATAGTAACCATCTTTGACAACTACAAACCACCTAGTATCACCATAGCAACCACCAAAAATACCTTAGCAACCACCCTGTACACCCTAGCAACGTCTAGAAACGCTCTAGTAACCACCAAAAATACCCTAGCAACCACCCAGAACACCCTAGCAAATGCCTAGCTACGCCCTAGCAATCCCCCAGAATATACAAGCAACCGCCTGGCAACACCATAGCAACCACCCAGAATACCCTAACAACCACCTAGCAACACCATAGCAACCACCCAGAATACCCTAGCAACCACCTAGCAACGCTAGCTAAATGCATAATTATCCAAATTATGGATAATTTTTTTATGACAGACGAAAGTTTCGCATGCAGTGTCTAAACGTGATTGACACAACGTGAGGTCGTATTTATTTTTTAATGTGAGAAAATTTCGCACTCAAGGTCCTTGCAAACTGAGTCCGAAACGTTTTTAATTTTCTGCGTTTTTCACATCCATAGCAAGCACTTTGAAAGGTGTTTTGACAATTCAGAGCCACCGAATGACAAATACGAAAAAACGCATGCGAAAATTTCGGACTCGGTGTGCAAGGACCTTAAAGGACAACTCCAGTGAAAAATTAACCTTGGGGTAATTAACACATGGTTACCGAGTCGATCGTTCCCTGGGGTGCGTTTTCATGATAATCGAATGTAAAGAGTTTTATTTATAAAAACAGATTAGCTTATAACACTAGTATATGGGGCAGAGTGTAAGTAAAAACAAATCGCAAGTTAATACCACTAACAAGGCTCAAAATAGCCTCACACTAACACGGTAGCATAATGAGGGTCCCTACATGCAAACCGAAGCATTGAGAACTTTGTAAGTGTACAGACAGTTTAATAAGAAGATACTTTATAAAGACAGTACATTACGCGTTTACAGGCAGCGGGCATCTTGGAAAACAGACTCGATTAATCGAGCCACGAACGCCCTGCTACGTGAGCTGGTCGATAGGAATTACGTTTGTGAAATCTAATGTAGCAGGGCGTTCGTGGGTCGACTAGTCGATACTGTTTTCCAAGATGGATCCTGCCTGTAAATGCGTAATGTACTGGCTTTATAAAGTATCTTCTTATTAAACTGTCTGTACACTTACAAAGTTCTCCATGCTTCGTTTTGTATGTAGGGACCCTTATTATGCTACCGTGTTAGTGTGAGGCTATTTTGAGCCTTGTTAGTGGTATTAACTAGCGATTTATTTTTACTTACTCTCTGCCCCATATACTAGTGTTATGAGCTAATCTGTTTTTAGAGATAAAACACTTTATATTTGATTTTCATGAAAACGCACCCCAGGGAACGATCGACTCGGTAACCATGTGTTAATTACCCCAAGGTTCATTTTTCACTGGAGTTGTCCTTTAACCCTTTGAATGAAAACGCTGCAGGTTCTTCTTCGTCGTGAGGATGAGCACGGGTTCTGCGGCGGCTCTCTGATCGATCTGCGCTGGGTGGTGACGGCAGCACACTGTCTCCAGCAAACACCAGATCATGTGACCGTCGGTGAGTGACGTCTGTCTGATGGGACCCTTCATATGAGGCTCGTGTTGCAGTGTTCAGAGAAGAGGTTATCGCATAACAAATTTAAACGGACGTGTATGCCATATTGTTGCAATTACATGCACAAGACACTTTGAACACGCTAAGGTTACAGTTTACTTATGTGGAATTGTGTGTATAGTACTGTTCAAAAAAAAATTCAAGTGTCTTATGCTCTACATTTATTTAAAAAACATTAATATTATGAAATAGTATTACAATTTAAATTTAACTTTCTATGTGAATATATAGTGAAGTGTAATTTATTCCTGTGATCAAAGCTGAATTTTCAGCATCATTACTCCAGTCTTCAGTGTCACATGATCCTTCAGAAATCAGTATAATATGATGATTTGATGCTTCTGGTTAATATCCAGTGGAATGAATAAGAGATTTAATGTCTTTTATCTTCAGTTGATTTCATCTAAGGCTGTGGCTGGAAGTCAGTTGTTGTTTCACTTTCCTTCAGTGATTCTGCTTGTTAACAGCAGGCGTTCATCACTAACGCTCAGTCATCACTTGATTAATCACTTAATTATCTCATTAATATATTTTGCTGTCTAGCCTTGACTACTTCTCTGATGTTAAAGGGATAGTTCACCCAAAAATGAAAATTACCCCATGATTTACTCTCCCTCAAGCCATCCTAGGTGTATATGAGTTTCTTCTTTCAGCCGAACACAATCAGAGTTATATAAAAAAATATCCTGGCTCTTCCAAGCTTTATAATGGGATTCTTTTTTTTTAAGCCCAAAAAAGAGGTCAGAGGTCACTCTTCTGCCGGAACTAGACTCGCGTCAGAGTCCTGCACGGGTCCATTTTTGGAGACCCGCCCCCGCCCGTACCCGCAAAGTTCAGCACCAGATCCGACCCGTCACCCGTGATAATATCAAAATTAAATCCGCACCCACCCAGACCCGTTAATATTTGGCTCGTTACCCGACCCATGCCCGCGATAAACCACACAGGTGACGCGTTCATGTAACAACATGTAAGGGTGCGCTGCCAATAACGCACCTAAAAGCTGTCACAAAGAACTTGGAAAAGTAATGATTATTAATAGGCCTATGTCAAATATATCAATGAGACATTTCAATTGTTTATTAATAAGCGTTTTCTGTGTCAAAGATGACGATGCTGACTCGCGATCTTCGCAGTAGTGAACGCGCCAGAGAGAAATGCACATTTCATACGGATTATAAGCAGAGAACAGTCTGTTTTCTTTCGTTTTGAATTGTTTTGTTTAAAAGTACACATTTCATGCTTTCTATTTCTCAGGTCTGTGAGGCAGGTAGCTTATACGATGAGTTTCGGTTCATTTAAGTTCATCAGTTCACGCGCGGGCGCCTCCGGCCGTGTCCTGAATATATTGCTTGAGCCTGCCTGCTATATTTACTTCTTGTTTATTAAATCCAGGAATTTGGTAGATGAAACATTGATTTAAATTAAGATACAATTAATACAAAACGAAATTCACTTTAAAGAAAGGCTTAACAAACTTAATGAAGTGGTCAAAATCATGTCTGCCCACTCCATTTGTCTCACGATATTCGGGATCATCTTATCTTATTCATGCTTTTCACTTTTCATATAATCAACATGAAATATATATAAAAAATTATATTATTTTATTTAAACATGAATATGAAACTAAATAGTTTTTTAATGACTGGGCTACAACACATAGGCCTATTAGCCTACAGTACAGAGAAATTTAATGTCGCAACTTGGTCGGACTAAAAGGGGAGAAAAAAATAAAATTGGGTCGGTCCTAAATTGACAGGGTCGGTCGGGTTACGGCAAACAAGAATATTTTTAAGGATGGCCTGACTAAAACACATATTTGCGTATGTGTAATGCTGGTAATTTAGACATACAAATATTGCACATATTTTTCATCCGCTACCCGCCCGCAAGGAGTTCATTATCCGCCCGCGTTCCCGCCCGTGAATTTTAGGAATGTCACAATCCAACCCGTTTTAGCCACTTTTATGCGGGTACCCGCGGATACCCGACCCGTTGCAGGACTCTGACTCGCGTATGGCCGTTACCGGAAGCCAGTGATTATAGCTTATAAAGTTATAAATCTGGATATTTTTTGTACCAAAATGCATTGCTTCGCTTCAGAAGGCCTTTATTAACCCCCTGGAGCAGTATGGATTACTTTTATGATGGATGGATACACTTTTTTTGGGCTTCAAAATATCAGTTAATATTCACTCCCATTATAAAGCTTGGAAAAGCCAAATTTTTTTTTTTATATAACACTGATTGTATTCGTCTGAAAGAAAGAGTCATACACACCTAGGATGGCTTGAGGGTGAGTAAATCATGGGATAATTTTCATTTTTGGGTTAACTATCCCGTTAGTTTTATTGTACCTTTTTCAGATTTTGTGCCGAACCCAGACATGAATTTATGATATTCACACACACACACACACACACACAGGAGACTACGATAAGATGCGTCTCGACAAAGACGAACAGAAGATCAAAGTGGAGAAGGTGGTTCTCCACCCTCACTTCCACGAATACACCTTCGACAGTGACATCGCCCTGCTGTACCTGTCTGACCCCGTGACCCCAGGTCCGTTCGCCGCACCGGTTTGCCTTCCCGACGCCAACCTGGCGGAGCGACTCCTGAAGCCCGGAGAGCAGGGCCTGGTGACAGGATGGGGTGTGTGATAGATTTTTCTTCTTTCGCATCTTTCGCACCTGATTTAAGTCTACCTGGGTCATCTGCTAATCAACGTTAGTTTTCCTAAGTCTTGCCTAATAATCGACGTCCCTAAACGTCTCCTGATCGACGTTAGTTTACCTGGGTCTCGTCTACTAATCGACGTCCCTAAACGGCTCCTGATCGATGTTAAGTTTTCCTAAGTCTCGTCTACTAATCGATGTCCCTAAACGTCTCCTGATTGACGTTAGTTTTCCTAAGTCTCGTCTACTAATCGACGTCCCTAAACGGCTCCTGATTGATGTTAAGTTTTCCTAAGTCTCGTCTACTAATCGATGTCCCTAAACGTCTCCTGATTGACGTTAGTTTTCCTAAGTCTCGTCTACTAATCGACTTCCCCGAACGTCTCCTGAACGACGTTAGTTTTCCTAAGTCTCGTCTACTAATCGACTTCCCCGAACGTCTCCTGAACGACGTTAGTTCTACTAATCGACGTCCCCGAACGTCTCCTGAACGACGTTAGTTCTACTAATCGACGTCCCCGAACGTCTCCTGATCAACGTTCGTTTTCCTAAGTGTCATCTACTAATCGACGTCCCCGAACATCTAAGTCTCTTTTCCTAAGTCTCGTCTACTAATCGACGTCCCCGAACGTCTCCTGAACGACGTTAGTTTTCCTAAATCTCTTCTACTAATCGACTTCCCTGAACGTCTCCTGAACGAAGTTAGTTCTACTAATCGACGTCCCCGAACGTCTCCTGATCAACGTTAGTTTTCCTAAGTCTCGTCTACTAATCGACGTCCCCGAACATCTCCTGATCAACGTTAGTTTTCCTAAGTCTCGTCTACTAATCGACGTCCCCGAACGTCTCCTGATCAACGTTAGTTTTCCTAAGTCTCGTCTACTAATCGACATCCCCAAACGTCTCCTGATTGACGTTAGTTTTCCTGGGTCTCGTCTACAAATTGACGTCCACAAACTTCTCCTGATCACCATTAGTTTTCCTAAGTCTTGTCTACTAATCGACGTCCCCAAATGTCTCCTGGTCGACGTTAGTTTTCCTAAGTCTCGTCTACTAATTGACTTCCCTGAACGTCTCCTGAACAACGTTAGTTTTCCTAAGTCTCGTCTACTAATCGACTTCCCCAAACGTTTCCTGAACGACGTTAGTTTTCCTAAGTCTCGTCTACTAATCGACCTCCCCGAACGTCTCCTGAACGACGTTAGTTTTCCTAAGTCTCGTCTACTAATCGACGTCCCCAAACATCTCCTGAACGACGTTAGTTTTCATAAGTCTCGTCTACTAATCGACGTCCCCAAACGTCTCCTGATTGACGTTAGTTTTCCTAAGTCTCGTCTACTAATCGACTTCCCCGGACGTCTCCTGAACGACGTTAGTTTTCCTAAGTCTCGTCTACTAATCGACTTCCCCGAACGTCTCCTGAACGACGTTAGTTTTCCTAAGTCTCGTCTACTAATTGACGTCCCCGAACGTCTCCTGATCGACGTTAGTTTTCCTGGGTCTCGTCTACTAATCGACGTCCCCGAACGTCTCCTGAATGACGTTAGTTTTCCTGGGTCTCGTCTACTAATCGACGTCCCCGAACGTCTCCTGAACGACGTTAGTTTTCCTGGGTCTCGTCTACTAATCGACTTCCCCGAACGTCTCCTGAACGACGTTCGTTTTCCTGGGTCTCGTCTAGTAATTGACGTCCCCGAACGTCTCCTGATTGACGTTAGTTTTCCTGGGTCTCGTCTACTAATTGACGTCCCCGAACGTCTCCTGATTGACGTTAGTTTTCCTGGGTCTCGTCTACTAATTGACGTCCCCGAACGTCTCCTGATTGACGTTAGTTTTCCTGGGTCTCGTCTACTAATCGACGTCCCCGAACGTCTCCTGATTGACGTTAGTTTTCCTGGGTCTCGTCTACTAATTGACGTCCCCGAACGTCTCCTGATTGACGTTAGTTTTCCTGGGTCTCGTCTACTAATCGACGTCCCCGAACGTCTCCTGAACGACGTTAGTTTTCCTAAGTCTCGTCTACTAATCGACGTCCCTAAACGTCTCCTGATCGACGTTAGTTTTCCTGGGTCTCATCTACTAATTGATGACCCCGTTCAATTATATTTAAACTCTCGCCGCGCGTCTCTTAATCTTAGTCCCCTAACCCTAACATCCTGCGCAGCAATAACTAGGCAGACTCCAGACAATGCCTTTGAATATGCTTTAATCACGGCCAGAGGATCTCAGACAAATTTCTGAGAGAATCCCCCCAGCAAA
This sequence comes from Leuciscus leuciscus, assembly GCF_965113295.1. Lineage (NCBI taxonomy): Eukaryota > Metazoa > Chordata > Actinopteri > Cypriniformes > Leuciscidae > Leuciscus > Leuciscus leuciscus. The sequence goes on along the minus strand of NC_138733.1, from coordinate 4,961,866 downwards.
AAGAATACAAGAGTTTTTATAGAATAGGAGCATAGCAAAAGTGACATGATACATTACATAATTTACCTACAATTTGATTAGTTCTTTATATGCAAACCCTTCTGTTACTAGGTAGAAGCAAACTCTGTTTTCTTGATTGCTTCACTTTGTTCTTTAATCACGAGTTTTATAAATTTAGATATCTGTCTAGTTTTTTCTTTAATATACTTTATTTTCTTCACTACACTGTCTCCAGTGCAGAATGCAGAGCCATGCAGACACTTAGGCCTACTGCCCCCAACTTTTTGTTATATCTAGACATGATTCACTAACACACACACTCGGTCACAAGTTTATACCAAAGGGTTTGGAAACATTTAGGATTCAAAAGCATATGAATGTTATTCCTGCAAGAAAAATAAACGTTAGTTATGATTAATTAAAAAAATCCATCACAGGTGCGACTCGCTTCCTTCAGCGCTCCTCTCGATTCCTGAGGAAGGTGCAGCTCCCGGTGGTGGATCAGATGAACTGCATCAACTCCACGGAGCAGGTGATCACGGATAACATGTTCTGCGCGGGATATCTGATGGCGGAGAAGGACGCGTGTACGGGCGATAGCGGCGGACCCTTCGTGGTCAACTACCGGGGCACGTGGTTCCTGGCCGGGGTCGTCAGCTGGGGCGAGAGATGCGCTGCCGAGGGCAAATACGGGGTTTACACACGACTCGGAAACTATTTATCCTGGATACAGGAGGAGTTGATGAAAGAGGAATCCAATCGCAATCAGACTGCGAAAGTACAGTGAATATTGGCCCCCATTATGCATTAATTAACGACGAGCTATTACAAGTTTATAATTAATATTTGTTAATGTCAGTTAATAAAAATACAACTGTTCATTGCTAGTTCTTGTTATGCTGTAAAAAAAAAAAAGTTTTTGGAAGTTGTAAATAAAACAAAGATTAGACTGTTGTACAAGAAAATATGATTTCAATCCTTATACTTATACTTTAATTAATTGTTTTGTGTAAATTAATTGATATTTACTTGCAATATTTAGAGCGAAAACTTTTTCTACACCTTTTTTTTTTTCTGTGTAGCTCAGGTCCATTAAATATTATTAACAGACACAAATTTTGATTTTAATAATATACTAAGATTAATAAATGCTTTAGAAGTATTGTTCATTGTTAGTTCATGTTAACTAATGAATTGTATAGTGTTACCAATGTTTTGCTTGTTTAGTGCATCTTTTTTTCGGCTCTAAAATTTTCATACAAACAAAAACATGTTGTCTGACATGGATATGCAAGAAATAAAATAAATCAAGTAACTCTTAAAAATAAAAAATGTGCAAAAAACGTGTCCCTTCGTGTGTGTGTGTGTGTGTGTGTATATATATATATATATATATATATATATATATATATATATATCAAAATACACAAAAGTGACTATATATATATAGCTAAAACAGATTTCAATTTATATATTCTAAAATTTTTACATAAATATATTTTTCATAAGTTTTATTTCATAATATTTTGTCACTTTTAAAAAATATTTTCAATCTAAATATATTCATATTGTCCAAATACTTTTTGAAAAAAAAAGAAAAGAAAAAAAAAACATTTAGCCAGAATGTACTAATAAGGTTGGCAACGCATTTCCCCATGAAGTACATTTTGTTTTGGCATTTGAAGGTAAAAAAAAATAAAAAATTCAATTTGAAATTATATATATATATATATATATATATATGCCATGCTGCTTACAACATATTTGGCCAGAAGAAAATATTTTCAGTGAATTTCATATAAGATTTATATACTTTGATATTTCCAGTAGTTCTGAATCTTGAGGAATTGACTTCCGGAATCATCTGAAGTTCAAAATCTTCAAGACACATGATGCTTTGGTCATGCAATAATTTTAATATTTTACTGTCTAATATCATTGGATAAAGCTTGTTTTGGATAATCGTGTTTTATGAGCCTCCAGATCAGTTTAGTCAAATGACATTCATATGTATATCAAACCAAGAGACTTTAGGAATTATGAACAAACCTTGTTATTAATGATCAATAAAATTACATTATGGTTTTAAAATATAACTTATATAACCTACATTTTAACCATTTTTGTCACGTTTGCATTGTACAAACGCTGCATTTGACACTGCAAATAAAGGTAAGAAAAGAGCAGGGAGTGCATGAGTAAAATGTAGAACATGGAAACTCTTTATTATGAAAGATACATCAGAACCAAACGCATAATGTTCCCAGTTCATCTCTCTGGGCTCTGAATACATTTTAAACGCGCAGCTACGCAAACTCAGGCATAGCTACAGCACAGACACACGGCTTCACCAGATCTGACGCTCTGAGGAACCGGCAACATTTGACAGAAAAACACAACAGAAAGAGAGAGAGGGGCGTGCGGGGGGGTCAGAGGGGCATGCGGTTTCCCTCTACGCTGATCTTCACCGCGTGACCCGTCTTCGTCAGTCGCTTGATGTCGGCGAAGCGGCGCAGCTGTTTATCTACTCGTGACATGCCCTTCTTCATCGGACCCTGAGTGACAGAGAGGAAGAGTCAAGAACACTGCATTCACAAGTATGATGTGGAAAACTGGTGCAAAAACAAGCCTGTGTCAAATAACTGAATCTTTTTTTAAATTAACAAAATATAAATAGAAAGCGATTACAAAAAAACAAAATTTATTATACAGAAAAGGAAACTATTACAAGCAAAAAACAAGGCAATTAAAAATATATTAGTATTATTTTAAATGAAAAATAAAAAAATATATAGAATACTATAAGCGATAACAAGCCAATAAAAATAAACAAACATACATGAATAGAAAACCATTACAAAAAACTAAAATATATTATATATAAATATAATAATAATAAAATATATAATAAAACCGTAAACTATTACAAGGGGGGAAAACAATAAAAAAATTATATTAACATTTTAAATGAACAAATAATGAATAAATAGCAAACATGCAAAAACAAGGCAATTAAAATGATATTTTTAAAATGAAAAAATAAATAAGCAAAAAAATTAACAAAAAAAAGAATAAATAGGAAACTATTACATGTAAAAAAAATACAATTAAAAATATATATATTTTATAAATAAGAAAATAGGGAAAAAACAAATATCTTAATTTTTTTAATTAATGGAAAAAAAGTACACCCCCAATTTATTTATTTATTTTATTAACAAAAAATATAGGAAACTATTACAAGCAAATACAAGACAACTAATAATAATAAAAAAAATGTAATCATCAAAAAAAGTAAATAGGAAACTATTACAAGCAAATTAAAAATCTTTATTCAAATTTTTTTTTTTTTTAATAGGACATTATAAATAATTAAATATAAAAAAGGAAACTTTTATAAGCAAAAGTCAATTCTTTCATTTTAAATAAAATAAACAGGAAATTCGCTTGACTTACAAACACTAAAAGAAAGATCAAGTCAATTAAAAATGTGCATTTGCCTCAACAATAAAAAACAAGCCAGTTCCTGTGAACCAACCAGAGCTGATAATGCACACACATGAAGCGCTGAGGTTTAGTGTTACTTTCATACACACACACACACACACACACACACACACGTGCTCTCGTGACGGTTACTTCGTCCCGTTTATGGTAAGAAACATCCAAAACCAAGAATGATGGAATTAGTTTCAGTAACTTTCATTAAAGGTGCATTGTGTAATATTTAGGAGGATCTGTTGACAGAAATGCAATATTTATACATAACTATATTCTCAGTGGTGTATAAAGACCTTACTTATGTTTTTATCACCTTAGAATGAGCATTTCTCTCTACACACACCGCGGGTCTCCTTACATCCACATGTTTCTACAGTGGCCCTGAACGGACACACGCGTTTCGTCACTGTGTTGTTCTTCGTGTAAAGAAGCTAAAGCTAAAGTCAGCGAATAAAACACTGACACAATGATGAACAAGTCACAATAATATTCACAATAGCATATCGTTTTACTGAATAAATCAAACCGAATTTCTGAATGTATCTTTGTAAAGAAAGCTCATTGCTGAACTGGCAACTCTCTGCTGTCTCAGACGACGACATCACTTCCTGTCGGCCACCGTAACTTCTGTTGGGTGCAGTTCACAACCTCACCACTAGATGCCACTAAAAATCACACACTGCACCTGTTTGAGGACTGGTTTAAGGGGCCCTATTTTAACGATCTAAGTGCGTTGTCTAAAACGCTTCGCGTCCGAATCCACTTTTGCTAGATTAACGACGGGAAAAATGAAACCTGCGTCGGGCTGAAACTAGCGAAACACACTAGCGTCGCGCCTGACGCTGCATTGAACCGGGTGTATGATAGGGCCCCTGGTGTTAGTTTGGGTCTCTCCTTCACTACACTGTCTCCAGTGCAGCATGCAGAGCCATGCAGACACTTACTGCCCCCTCAGGTGGGACCAGGAACTACAGGGGCATTCGGTTCCCCTCGATGCTGATCTTCACAGCACCCTGTGGGCGCCGCTGCTTCCTCTCCTCCGCAAAACGCCGTTTGTGCTTCTCCATCAGGCTGAGGCCTTTCCTAAAGCTCGTCTACCAATCACATAACAGTCAAATAACCGCCTCCGCAATTAAGATTAAAGGGGGGATACTTGAGGAATTGAAATTGGCAAACTCTATATATCATTATTTGTTTCAGTCAGATAAAGAAACGACTTGTGCAAACCCTGTGCAAACTCCTCTCACTCTTGATTTGAGCAAGAGACACCTGTCAATCATTCCTCTGCACTTATGCCCCACCCCCCACACACACACCCCGCCCACTTACTCGGTTAGAGTCCCCATCCACGTTCCATTTGGGCCGAACCACGTAGTCCTTATTGGACGGCATCGGCACACGAGCCCTCGCACAAAACCCTGGGTCACCCGGCCTTAACGCCCTGAGAGAGAGAGAGAAAGATTTATTTACAATATTAACAATAATTAAAAAAATATATATTATATCATTTGTATAATATATTATAAAGAGAGAAGTAAAAGGAAGTTTAGAGCCGTACTTCTCCTCTCCCGTCAGCACCTTCTCCAGATCTCTGCGAGGAGTCTGTCCACCAGAACTGTGGAGGAGAAACACACACACTGAGACGGAGAACAGATGCATCATGGGATACGCTCAGGCAAACATGCGGTCAGTGAGTCGGATGCGTGTGCAGCGTTTGGGTTCGGCTGACAGACAGCCCAGTTTGATCACATTCGCCTGAATTCAAAAACCTCAGTACACGTGTACACACACACACACACACACACACACACACTGAAATGCAGAGACTCACATGCCTTCAGTGTTTGAAGAGCTCAAGACGAGAGGGAATGAAAATGGAGTGAAGAGGTCAAAGGTCAGAACAGAACGTGATGACGGAACGTTCAAAGTCCGATCAAATAGAGTAGAATATGATCAAACTAAAAACTAATAGAATCTGAGAGTGAATCGATTCAACAAATCTGAAGGAATAGAATCAATTAAGAACCAATAGAACAACCTGATCCAAGTCGATTTTATCTCTGTATTTAATATATTTGTATCTTGTTTGTTTAACATTAATGACAGACTGCAGGAATATTAGGCTGCCGTCACTTTAAGAGCGAATGCACAGATCCAATATACTGATACACATCTGTGTCTTTCTCAACTGTTTACGTTCACGAGTCATAAGAGACTGTTCCGGACACTTCCTGAGACGGACATTATGACATAGTTTTGCATGTATGAGTCCGTTCAAGCGCAAATAGACGAGAAAGAGAACAGAATTCGAAATAGAAAATAGCGAGAGAGTAACGGATCAAGTTCGCATCTTGTACTCGAAAGGCTTAAAATCTCTTGATTGTTTAAACTGACAGGACCTAAACCACTTTCGCTCTATGATGGTTAAACTGTACAATTAATCTGAGAATCACGTGCGTTTCCATTCCCTATTCTTGACAGTGTGACGATCAGGCATGAGCACGTCACGATAGCGATGCCTTGCGGTTAAAAATGTCATTCCCGTGCCGATGCGCTGTTCTAACATGCGCTTTCCTGAGCGCAAACACCCGAAGCCTGTCAAACAGCGCCTGGTTACTGGACTAAGATATCTCTCGAGTCTTATTGAGCTAATAACCCAAGCTGAAAACCCATCTCTTCCGTGAGCACTTAACCTTATTAAAAAAAAAAATAATAAAAAAAAAAAAATTCCTTCCCCTTCCCTTTAAATTTAAAACCTCACTTGTCGGGTTTATGCTACTCTGAATAATGCCTGAACTTTGTTTTTTGAGCACTACTTGCGGTGTTTTTGCCTCTTCATGATGACTCGCTTAATTTTGTCCTAATCTGTAAGTCGCTTTGGATAAAAGCGTCTGCTAAATGACTAAATGTAAAATGTAAATGTAATAGTGTCAAATACACACAAGGTTTACATAAACACAGTTGGTTATGTCTAAAGTGAAAGCAAACATCTGAGAGAAAATCGTGTGCGTGTCATATGTGTGTAAATTAGATGCGTGCCGGTCTTAAAGGGACAGTGGCCTAATAGTAAACATGCTGTCGCTTGTCCTTAAAGGGATAGTTCACCCAAAAATGAACATTCTGTCATCATTTACTCTCTCTAATGTTGTTCCAAACCTGTATTCATTTCTTTCTTGTGCTGAACACAAAAGATGATATTTAGAAGAATGTGGGTTCTTGTCCCTGTTGACTTCCATCCATCCATCCATCCATCTTCTTCCGCTTATCCGGGGCCGGGTCGCGGGGGCAGCAGTCTAAGCAGGGATGCCCAGACTTCCCTCTCCCTAGACACTTCCTCCAGCTCTTCCGGGGGGACCCCGAGGCGTTCCCAGGCCAGCCGGGAGACATAGTCCCTCCAGCGTGTCCTAGGTCTTCCCCGGGGTCTCTTCCCGGTGGGACATGCCCGGAACACCTTCCCGGGAAGGCGTCCAGGAGGCATCCGGAAAAGATGCCCGAGCCACCTCAGCTGGCCCCTCTCGATGTGGAGGAGCAGCGGCTCTACTCTGAGCTCCTCCCGAGTGACTGAGCTTCTCACCCTATCTCTAAGGGATCGCCCAGCCACCCTGCGGAGAAAGCTCATTTCGGCCGCCTGTATCCGGGATCTTGTCCTTTCGGTCATAACCCACAGCTCATGACCATAGGTGAGAGTAGGAACGTAGATTGACCGGTAAATCGAGAGCTTCGCCTTACGGCTCAGCTCTTTCTTCACCACGACAGACCGGTACAGCGACCGCATTACTGCAGAAGCTGCACCGATCCGTCTGTCAATCTCCCGTTCCATCCTTCCCTCACTCGTGAACAAGACCCCAAGATACTTGAACTCCTCCACTTGAGGCAGGAACTCTCCACCAACCTGAAGCGGGCAAACCACCCTTTTCCGACTGAGAACCATGGCCTCGGATTTGGAGGTGCTGATTCTCATCCCAGCCGCTTCACACTCGGCTGCAAACCGTCCCAGTGCATGCTGAAGGTCCTGGTCTGATGGGGCCAACACGACAACATCATCCGCAAAGAGCAGAGATGAAATTGTCCCTGTTTCATCCCTGTTGACTTCCATTTAGGAAAATATATACCATGGTAGGGTGACCATATTTTAGTTTTCAGAAAAGAGGACGGGGGCGTGGTTTGGGGGTGGGGGCGTGGTTTGGGGGTGGGGGCGTGGTTGAGGGGTGGGGGCGTGGTTTGGGGGTGAATGCATCAAAAATACTTGACAAATGCATCACAACCTTGCAATTATGTTATTGTACTTTAATATATAAAGTTATACATCCTTTCCATTCAACGCTTGGCCGCAACAATAGAATTTTTTTTTTTTATATAAATTATTTTTTAATTGTTTTGTTTTTAATACCTTTTACATGACACTATTTCTTTTCATGGCCATAGGTTAAAATAAAATAAAAAATCTACTACACTATTTCAGTAAAAAATTATTTAAATCCTCCTGACGTTCTCTTGTATACTTTCCTTATGTGGGCTTCTAGGTCGCTAGCACCTTTATTTGACACTGATTTTAACAAGACGGGGCGAAGCCGAAGCTGGTTTTATATTATGTTTTGTGTGCAAAGGCAAGCGCCAGTCAATTTAAAGTACAAGCTTAATAGTCCCATGAAAAACAGTGGAAACGGGACATTTTCATGACGCCCCGGACAGTACGTAAAAAGTGGACATGTCTGGGCAAAAGAGGACGTTTGGTCACCCTAGCCATGGAAGCCACTGGACACCAGCAACTGTTTGGTTACCCACATTCTTCAAAATAACTTTTCTTTTCAACAGAAGAAACTTATTCGGGTTTAAAACAACTTGAGAGAGTAAATGATGCCAATTTTCATTTTTGGAGGAACTATCCCTTTAATGATAATAAAACAACAAATCACAGAGGAAATCACTCACTGACTGAGAACTTTAATAGTAGCTTTAATAAGAGTTAATGTATATTATACTAATATAATTTATACAGTGAAGTCTGTGTTGTGCTTTATTTTTATATTTGTTCATTTCATTTTTTTCTTGAATGCTACGGTTAAATACACCAACTGTAGCTGAAAAACATACAGCACTGTTTATTTCATCTGTATATTAAGTTGTGTAAATGATAAATCGTGATATTTTTGTCATATCGCCCACCCCTATCAGTGTTAGAAACATTCCTGAACCTGAGACAGGGTCATGCTTTCTCTCTCTCTCTCTCACACACACACACACACACACACACACACACACACACACACACACACACACACACACACACACACACACACACACACACACAACCTGAGCGCAGGGGCAAACCGTGATATGATATTTTTGCCATATCGCCCCCACCCCTACATCAATATTAGAAACATTCCTGAACTTGAGACAGGGTCATGCTCTCTCTCTCTCGCACTCGCACACACACACACACACACACACACACTGAACCTGAGCGCAGGGGCAAAGACGTTGGGCTCCTCCGGCCTCTCAGACGTCTGAGGCTCACTTACACACACAGGGAGAGGAAGGAGTGACAGATGAAGGACAGATGAGGAGAACATCACTGGCTGTGTTTACACGCACAACTTATGAATTCTGAATTCATTCCGATTGATGAATCTGATGTAATGTTTACATGAACGCTAAACACGTGATCGGGTTGATGTGTGTGTGTGTTTATATGTCACAAGCTTCAAATCGGGATAGTTTTTGGCATGCGCACACTGAATGAATATCCAGAGTTTCCCGCTGTTTGAGCATAACTATTCTCATACATTGCTTCTTTATTAGTTTTAACAGTGATAATGATCACATGTTAACAGCAGACTTAATATTTATCCATTTCTAGTCATAATTTGGAGACAATGAGCATTTGAACCATTGTTGCTCAAATGCCCAAAACCAGTCGTCTGTGGATGCGAGTCTGACAGAACAAGTACTGGTGGGACATGTCCTCTTCACAGACTCAGAGAAAGGAGAATGATAGGATGACGGGAAACTCGTTTATAAGACACTTTATTCATCAGGAAGAGCAGCTCATTCCTCACGTCATTACGCTGTTTCTACGTCCTTTCAGTTTCAGTTTTCAATCTGATCAAGTGTTCACATGTTCTCTCGATCGGATTAGGAAGGGAATAAACCACCGCTCTCAATCCGATCGAAATTTCATCGGGATCGAGCTCAATCGGAACACAGTCAGTGATGCAGTGCCGAGTGTTACCTGAGTCTCCGGCGCGGGGCGATCTGCTGGTCCAGGTCTCTCTGCTGTCTCTCTTCTCTCGTCATTCCCTTATAGTTCGACGTTAAGCCGAAGATGGGCCGCGACCACTCATCTGTGCACACACACACACGTCTGGTTTACTATCTTTGTGGAGACTCTCCATAGATATAATGTTTTTATACTGTACAAACTGTATATTCGGTCTCCTTACACTAACCCTAAACCTAACCATCACACACACACACAGATTCCAGCAGGAACACACACTCAAACACATATAGAGTGGAAGAGAGCTCGTACTGATGAGTTTGAGCGCGAGGTCTTTGTTGGGCCGGGACTCTTTGGGGTGTTTGTAGAGGTACATGACGGCTCGGCCGATCCCGCTGAGCTTCAGTGTTTCCTGACTCACGCTGGGCAACTGGGGACAAACAAACAAATCTCATTCATTATGACCTTCAGGATCACTGGTGTGTTTTTTCTTGATCTTTAACAATCTTAACAGGACAAAGATAGGAAGATAAGAAAAAAAATATGGTCCCCACTCCACCGCCAAAAATAAATAGTAGTAGTAGTATTTGAGTTTATTGCCATATCAGCATTTGAATAAATATTAACATGTAAATATATTTCTTTATTCATCCATGCAAAACATTTTGTCTCATATATATATCATAAGATATAGTTCAGCAATATCACACGAGCAACGAGCGCAATATCACACAAGTGCAGTATTTGTCCTGAATAGCACAAGTGCAGATGTGATAATATTCAATAATTATGAAGTTAATATTTTAGATACAATATAATTGTCTGTTTTTGCTCAATTTTGCCAACAATATTATCTATGAAGCCAGAGCAGAACTGTTACACGTCTCTGAGCAACACAGCGGTGTTTCATTCCTGAATGAATCAGCCGTTTGAACGAATCGCATGAATGAATGATTCAACGACTTACTCATTTAGACATTTAACACCACCTACTGGCAGTTTTAGTTTCTTAGAGTATCATTTCATCATTTTTTATAAATAAATAAATAAAACCCTTAAAGGCATAGTTCACCCCCAAAAAAAAATTCTGCCGTTGAAGCCTAACTGTGTGTTCACACCAAACGCGAATAGCGCGTCAAATTCGCGTCTACCGTGTCTAGTTGGATGCTTGAACATTTTGAATGCATTCGCACGTCCAGAGCGAAATTGACGCGCGTAAAAATCAAAAGTTTGAAGCTAAATTGACGCGCGTCTGAGGCGAAATCCGCTTGTCTGTAAGATGGCTGATGTTGATCGAGCATTCATCGAGAGAGTTACCGCATTGGAGCGAGGATCAGCCTTCAGGACACCAACTACAGCCGCTCTATCCCAGCTGCAGAGCGCCTGTCCATCTGTCTTCGGTTAGAAATTGTATATGAAATTTTAAATACAGTATAATAAATATTGAAAAACGATCAATGTTTTTCAAACTGTGGTACGGATACGACTGTTGGTGCTCTTTCTAGTGATACTCTCTATACTCACTTTCTAGTGATACTCAGTTAACTGCTATATTGAATATTATATTCTGCTATATTGCTATACTCCATTTTGAATGAGTGACTCCGGGTGGGAGTTTATCCCGTCACTTCA
>NC_138733.1:4903010-4945510 GCF_965113295.1 Leuciscus leuciscus | reverse complement strand
ACGGCCTTCTTCCTCTTCACTGGAAGACAATTTGCAAAAAACGTGATCACTGATAGATTATGAATTTATTATAATAAAATAGTAATTAGATTATAATAATATATTGTAAACAATAACATTAAAATTGAAATAGTATAAATTACTAATAGTATAAATAATTATGTATTTATTGAATGTAATAATCTAGAATAAAATGTATTCTATAATATATACAATTAATATTATAATATATATATATATATATATATATATATATCAGTTTATAATAAATTTGATTATATTAGCATTTTAAATAAAATTATATTTTATTTAAGATTATAATCAATATAATTAGAATAGAAAATATATCATTTTTATTACAATAGTCGAAATATAACATTATAAATGCAATAATATTAATGATATATTTTTTTTAATCATAATAAACAGTATGCACATGTAAAATCTGAAATCTTCAAATCTGATTATAATGTATAAAAAAAAATGTATTATAATAGTCAGATTTTTATATATATATATATATATATATATATATATATTATACTTATGTTACTATAGTCTGATTTTATATAATATATTTTAAAAAAGGACAATGAAACAAGTTGTTTATAAATAGTAAACAAACATACCAGGCTTCTCCTCTTCTTCATCATCATCATCACTAGCCAGAGCTCGTCGTTTGGGCCCTTCATCATCATCATCACTAGCCAGAGCTCGTCGTTTGGGCCCTTCATCTTCATCATCACTAGCCAGAGCTCGTCGTTTGGGCCCTTCATCTTCATCATCACTAGCCAGAGCCCGTCGTTTGGGCCCTTCATCTTCATCGTCACTGGCCAGAGCCCGTCGTTTGGGCCCTTCATCCTCATCACTTCCCGCCGCCTCCTTCGGCCGCTCCTCCTCTTCCTCACTGTCTGAGTTCATCACAGCTTTCCACTTCCCCGTCTCCTTCCTCCCTCCCCCCTCCTCCTCTTCCTCAGCATCAGAGTCTCTCTGAGTTTTCTGTTTGGGTTTGTCCTCGTCTGAATCGCTGGCCGCATCTGATTTCGGGCTGTTTCTCTTCTCGGGTTCCTCCCGGTCGGAGTGTGTTTTCCCCTCCTCCTCTTCCTCGTCGTTCTCAGAGGTGCTCGCTCTTCGCTTCACAGGGGATCTGCCCTCCTCTTCCTCATCGCTGTCTGCAGGACGGGGCGGCTCGGGCTCTGAATCGCTCCCGTCTGCCGCTCCTCTTCCACGGGCCTCGTGATCCGAACTACTGTCTGCGTTCTCAGACTTCCTGTCGTGTGCGGCGTCCTCGTTATCACTGCCATCATCCTGCGCGACAATCAGACAATAACATCTGTAACATGAACACAACTGGAATCAAGCACAAAAAGCCCAAACGTCAGATCCAAACTCACGTCAGACTGTCGTGTTCCGGGTCTGGCGTCTTCCTGCTCGTCCTGAACGGGAGTAGCGCTGCCATCATCTGAGCAAACACACATTCACAGTCTCAGTTCAAGCTTCCAGCTCCGGCTGTGGGCGATCTTCCCAAAAGTTCATATCACAATCAATCCTGATCTGAATTGCGATCTTCCCTATTTTGAGATGCACTATGGAGAATATCCAGACTAAAAACAAGCATATGAACTGATCTATTTACTCAACTTAAAACACAGTTTTGCATTAAACAATCAGTTGTCAAAATAGTCATTAAACCCAGAGTTAACACTGTATGAATTACATAAACACTGATTCTTATTAAAGCTGTAAAGTTATTCAGGCGAGATCAGTGAGTGATTTTGTCTTCAGTTTAACATTAATGACAGACAGCAGCCGTTTTGCATTAAATGCACGGATCTAATATAATGATACACATCCGATTTCTTTCCCAACTGTTTATTCACTGAAGACATAACAGACTGTCTTCTGTAAATACTCGCAAAGACGGACATATTTGTGTGTATATTTGTGTGTTTATGCGCGGCTGAAACTCCGGGTACACTTCACTCGCCCGTGTTTCGCTCCGTCCCACAGAAAGCATGTAGAAATCACTCTCTCTCGCAGTTTAACACGCTTTTAATAACTCATATTTAAAATAAAGCATGTCCTGTAGTCGACTGCATTTTACAACAGTCACGTTACATGATTTGAACGTTAAGTTTAGGCTTTTAATGAGAGGGCGAAAGCACACCGCTTTAAAGGAAAGAAGCGGCATGAGGCTCAATGACCATTTTATCTTGATTATCACGTTTTCATAATCGTTGGAATTATGGATTAAACTAAAATTTGATTCATCTGTTGAATTTTTTTTTTTATAACCCTTAAATGTATGAATGTTTCACCAATTATTATTACACATTCTGGTCTTTAGCGACCCAGATCTATATATAACACGGATTGATCACTACCTGTCGCGATAGTATAAAACTCTCCTGATATTAGAGAAACAATTGCAGAAGAATAAAATAAAGGATATTTAGGAAGGGTTGAGTTTGAGCAGATGTTTTACACCATCATCACTTTTCTTTGTCATTTCCTCAGTACATTCAGCATCTGGCTGATCACCATCTCAAAACTATCATTTGCAAAATCAATATTTTGCCAGCTAACAGCTTCTTCACCGGATCCATCATCCCGTGACAGCGACACTAATATCTGACTGCGTTCAGCACTTGCTCTGCAGTGAAACACTGAGCCGTTTCATGTTTTGCTGATAACACTTCCTATTCTTTTGTTTTCGGTTCACATGATATTATAATCACAGATGAATCTTGTGGCATCTAAACATTTAGAAAATCTGCTGTTTTAGGATTTACAGTATGATCACATAATATACATCATGTACTAACGATATGATAAGGACTATATTTACACTACCACTAATGAAATAAGAGTAAGCCACTGGAGTAATATCACCAGTAATATGTTATAGTATCAGATTGTAGTACGTACACAAAAACACGGTACTCAAAGTATACCATGGTGCTTGTACAAAGACACTGTAATGCATGTTTATTATATTCATACACCATGGTATTTACACAGTACATCAAGGTACTTCAAAAAATACCACGGTGTTAACATGGTATGTTAACATTAAAATATTGTACTTTATAAAGTAATGCATGTGTCCTATACTCAAACACCATGATATACTAGGAATATCATGGTGTTTACTGTTTACCATAGTATATGTCCAAAAAAACCCATGAAAATACCATGGTACTTTGATGAATTATATGGTAATGCATGTGTACTATACTCAAACACCATTATATATTAAGATTACCATGATGTTATGTCCAAATGCATGGTATTATTACTATAGTACATGTCCAAAAAACATTAAAATATCATGGTACTTTGATGAGTTATATGGTAATGATTGTGTACTATACTCAAACACCATGCTATTTTAAGAATACCTTGGTATTACCATAGTACATGTCCAAAAACATGAACATACCATGGTACTTTGATTAATTTTATGGTAATGAATGTGTATTATAATCAAACACCATGATATACTAAGAATACCATGGTATTACCGTGGTACATGTCCAAAAACATGAATATATCATGGTACTTTGATGAATTATATGTTAATGCTTGTGTACTATACTCAAACACCATGCTATGCTAAGAATACCATGGTGTTAGCATGGTATTACCATATTAGTGTTTCGTATTTGTCTGGAATGAAGAGTGTGTTGTGGTTGTGTTGTACCTGAGCGGATCTCCTCGTCTCCATCCATCTGGACTCTGGACGGAACCGCGCTGCTTCAGTTTCACTTGAACACACACTCTCTCACACACACACACACAGACGAACAACAACAATAAACCCAGAACAGAGTCTGAAGTGATGTCAGATCCGCGCCGGTACCGCAGTATCAGAAACCGGATCTTCTGTTGACCCGCGGGAATCTTCTATCTGTCCGAGTCTTTAACATGGGCTCTTATTAATAACACTATCGATGTATTACTGATGGTCAATAACTGTACGTGTTTCCATTCTTCCTCTAAAATGGTGGTGTCGCCGCCCAATGAACGCATGCGTGTGTGCGCACCGGCGCTTTGAAATTACGTCAGTCACAACGTCATAATTTCAGGGGCGGGGCATAGCAAGCGCGCGTTTTTGTTTCGTCAAATTAACATCTAATTATTACAAATCAAATATATTTCCATTTCATACAGTGTTTGTTCCCAAGACTGCACGCTCGATTGATTTCTTATAGAATAGCTAAACTATTTAATAGTGATTGTTAGCATTTGGTGTAATTTGCCAACTTCTGATTTAAAAAAACAAACATTTCATGTCTTTAGAGACTCGCGATTGTTTACACACACACACATATATATATATATATATATATATATATATATATATATATATATATATAAATTTAATATAGTTGTTATTTGTATTTGTTCAGTGTGCTTGTTGTCAATATGAAATGAATTGAGGTATTATATAAATAAATGAATTAAATATATTAACAAAACAAAAAAATATTTTTAATATTTTGGGAAAATATTTTATAGATAAGTGAAGATATAATAAGTTGTTTCAATCTTTTTATTATGGATGTTAAACTTTAACTTCTACGTCTTATAGAAATGTTTTTCTCAATGGGAAATATGTTCTCTGAAATACACAGCCATTTACTATTTTGTACTGTAACATCAAAATAATGAAAAAATGCAGAGACAAACATATATTTTGCAGATATTTTCAATATCTAAGGCGTCTGAAGACCTGCTGATGTCATAAAGGCGTCTGAAGTCCTTCTCTTTATGGATGATGTATTACCGAGATGAAATGTTGGAGCTCAAGCTTATTCTAGAAGTGGAAGAAACAATGAGTTTTCTGTTGTTGTTCTTAAAAATAAAATAAAATGTTTTTATTTTTATGTCTATGTCATAAACAGACAGAACATTTCAATAGTTAAATAGCTTGTTTATTAGATAGAATAAGACACAAACTTTTAAGACATCAACATTGATATTAATATATTGTGTATCACATTATATTAACTGTTATAACTGTTTATGTATTTATTTTTATTCAGTGTGCATTTACAGTCAACATGAAACACATTACTGGATACTCGAGACAAAATAAGGTCTTACACTTTACAATAAGGTTAAGTTATTAACTAACAACGCTGCAGTGTTTATTAATCTCAGTTAATGTTAATTTCAACATTTACATATAGTTGTATTGGTTAACATTTGCTATTGCACTGTGATTTAACATGGGCAAACAATGAACAGCTGTGTTTCTATTAACTAATGTTATCAAAGATGCATAAATACTGTAACAAATGCATTGCTCATGGTGAGATCATGTTAGTTAATGCATTATCTAATGTTAACAAATGAAACCTTATTGTAAAGTGTTACCAATATTATTAACAGATTGATTTAAATAATGTTGAAATGAACATGAACTTAGATCAATAAATGCTTCATGAGTTACAGTACATGTTAACTAACGTAGTTAACAAATGGAAGTCTGGGACATGGTTTGATTGTTTGGATGATGAGAATAAGTGTCATGTGACCGGAGATTATGATATATAGAGCATTAGAGATGTGAGCCGAAGTGAAAGATGTTGTGTATGATGTGTGACTAGCGTTCACTGATGAATCCTCCAGGAACATGTGTTAACCCTCCGGTCCTCTTCTGTTAGGGGTCACATGGCTCCTTCTCGGTCACAAGTGACTGAACCTCCAATGTAACCTTGTTTTTTTTCTAGGAAAATCAATGTAATATATTTTTGTTCAATATATTTTATTTATTTATTATTATTTAGAATTTTGAGGGGATTTTATGACACTATGCAATATTTATACATTTTTTTATGAGCTATTTGGTCCATTAGAATACATTTTTGTTGTTGTTGTTATTTTTCAATAAATGCAATATTTCACATTAAAATAGACTGAAGGCCTTTAAAATCCTTTTTTAATTATTTTTTTTAATTTAAGTGAGAATAGTTTTTAAAAGTAATATATATAAATCCTTTCTATATAAATATATAAAGAAGCTTTTGGATTCCTGTTGGTTTTTTAGACATCATTTCTTACTTTTATTAGGTTTTGCATTTATATATACATTTAGACATTCTAAAAGACTACCTTTTGTCAATGTTTAGATATTTCTTTTAGATAAGTATCAGATTTTGCATTATGATTACAATCAAACATTAACATTTTGTTAGATGGAAAGCATTTTTGTTACTCAGTATTTGATAAATCTAATAAAATACGGAATGGATAGTGGTAATTCTTCACTTCTCTGCACTTTGTTTCTGCACAGTGGCTGATCTGTAGTTTGTACCACCAAAAGATTCTCTGAGTTTTCCTATTTTTTTTGTATTTCCCATTCATTTCCTATGTCGGTCATTTTTGACCGTGAAAGAGACATGTGTGACTTTTTTTTTTAGGACCCTTTAATACATCCAAATCATGTCCATTATTTTGTGTGTGTGTGTTCACATAGCTAATGCGACAAAAGTCACCAAGTGTCATCCAAATCTGATGAAGGAAAAAAATAAAATAAATTCAAAACATCATTTTTCTGTATTTTTTCAGACTGAAGAGACCCAGAGGGGGAAGTAAGGTCACTTTTGGTTTCATGTTGACTTACCCTAAATAACCACTGTATTTACTACAGGTTCAGTGTAGTACAACCTCCGTATTTTACTGCAGCACAATATAAAATAGTACGTGTCAAAAGCCTTCAGTAAAACCAACAGAACACAGGCTAAAACACAGTCAGTTCACATGTGTGGATGAAATGAGTCGGACCGGATCACTTCACACAGAAACACACTCATTAAAACAGTCACACACACACACTCAGAGTCACACTAAGAGTTCCCTCTTTTGCGTTTTGTTCCCTTGTCCCATAGTGCATCAGCGTGACCTCTGACCTCGCATGACCTATGACCCGCTCTAGCTCTTCTCCTCTTCGTCCTCACAGCTCCGGACGAACTGGCGGCGCGAGAGTTTCTCCGGGTCGTGTGACGCCATGTTACTGAAATCACGGAAAATATCCTGGAATGTTTCGTCGTCTCCTGAGGAAAAGCCAGAGAGGAGTTTTTATTTGTTGTTGTTGGCAAAGTTTCACTACAAACTGAACTTTCAGAATGTTTCTGCTTGACATAAAGCAACAGTCAAAAGGTCAGAATAATTAGGATTTCTTGAGTCTCTTCTACTCACCAAGGCTGTATTTATTTGACCAAAAATACAGTAAAAATTCTGAAATATTATTACAATTTAAAATAACTGTTTTCTATGTGAATATACAGTAAAGTGTAATTTATTCCTGTGATCAAAGCTGAATTTTCAGCATCATTACTCCAGTCTTCAGTGTCACATGATCCTTCAGAAATCAGTATAATATGATGATTTGATGCTCAAGAAACATTTATGATTATTATCAGTGTTGAAAACGGTTCATATTTCTGTGGAAACCGTGATTCACTATCTATTTTTTAAATCTATTTATTCACTATTTGAATAAAAGTTCGAGATATGTCAGATTGAACTAAAGTGTTATTTTATAATTAAAATAATTAGATAATTGTAATTATAAATTATTTAAATTTCTAATATTTTTAAGAGGAGATGCCGTCAGTTACATCAGGACGAACTGGATCTTAATTATTATATTCTATGATATCTTTATAAATGTCTTTACTGTCACTTTTAGTAAATTAAATGCATCCCTGCTTTAAAAAAAAATAAAGAAAATTTATTTAGCAAGGACGCATTTAATTGACTAAAAGTGACAGTAAAGACATTTATAATGTTACAAAAGATTCTATTTCAAAATAAATGCTGTTGTTTTAAACTTTCTATGCATATTAATTACCAACAGATCCGAAGAATCCCTCTGAATCCCTCATTTCCTCATTCATTCGGGCCATTCTCAACCTGAAACACACACACACACACACACTGCATTATTATGATTTCTAACACACACACACATACACACAAACACACTGATCACTCACAAAGTGACGATGTCAGCGTGGGCGGTTTCTATGGCGATACTGAGCGGATCGTTTCCCTTTTCGTCAGCTGCGTACTGATTGGCTCCTCTCTTGAGCAGCAGACACACCTGTCTGAAGTGACCAATCACAGGTTATCATCATCATTACACATCAGTCACGATAAGCATGTGATCGAGATGATGTTTGGTACCCGGTGTGTCCATATGTGGCGGCGGCGTGAAGAGCGCCCTGACCGTGCTGATCTCTGTGATTCACATTAGAGCCGTTCTGTAGCAGAAACTCACACGCCAGCAGAGAGCCCTGCCACACACACACACACATCACTGAAAACCAGAATCACACGCAAAAACCTTCAGACTCCCAGAGGCCGCTGTCACTCACCCCGATGGCTGAACCAATCAGAGCCGTCCGTCCCTCCCGCTCAGGATCACTCCAGTTCACTTCCGCACCCTCGGCCAGCGCCGTCGCCATGGCAACGAGCTGCCCGTTCAGCGCCGCCTGATACAGCCTCTCTCCGGCACGCAGCTTTGCTGTATCTATACGCTCATGAGAAACACGTGTTCTTACATACGCTGTGTCCTAATCATCGTTCTACTGCTCGTTACTTAATTTGAAATATAAAATAATGTTGTTTAAAATAAATATTTATTAAAAAAATTTATTTTGAATAATTTAATTGAAAATGTTATAATAAATTATAAGATATTATTTGAATTATAAAAAAATAAATATATAATATGAAACAATGTTATTAATTATATTAATGAATTAATTCACATAATTGATAATTACAATTATCTAATTATTTGAATGATAAATTAATACTTTAATTACATTATTTAAATACAATTTTTTTTTATTATTTATTTTAATCACAAACTACTACAAAGTACAAAGTATATTATTTACATTTTTTAAATTAATAATTAAAATAATTTAATTGAAAATGGAATAGTTAATTATGAAATATTATATTAATTAATGAAATATATAATTATTTAAAATTAAAGTAATTAAAGTAAGTTATTAATTATTTTGTTTTAATTAATTTTAATTATTGCATTTTAATTATTTACAATTACAATTATCAAAGTATTTTAATGATAAAATAATAATTTAATTGCTTAAAATAATTACAGTATTATTAAAATTAAAATTAAATAAATTAAAATAATTAAAATTAAATATTGTAATTAACAATTTAAATAATTAGACTGTTTAATAATTATTTAATAAATTAAAATATAATTTATTTTAATTATGAAATATTAAATAGTATAATATAATTATAAAAATAAAATAATCATTTTATCAAAAATACAAAAAGGGTATCAAAAGGTGTTTTATATTTAAAATAGCATTAATAAAAGATAAACAGCACAAACACACTCACCAGCATCAGGACCATCAGGATCACGCGTCACGAATCTCTTCTCCACATACTTGAACCGAATCCACTGTTCTTTATCCTGCCTGAGAGAGGCAGTGACGTAATCATGAATACACTCAAAGCTCTTAATATTCCAGCATGCGTGTGTGAAACACACTTCCTGTTTGTGGTGTGTGTGTGAGACTCGTACCGTGGACTGCCCGCACTGGGCTTCTGTAGTCCGTCTATTGGGTTACGCTCATAAATGCCATTAATGACTTCATTACCCAGAACACATAGCAGCTGTGAAGGGGCGGAGTTAAACAAAGATCAACCAATAGCATAACAGAAGCATAACTGACAGAGTTAGAGTTAGTACGAGACAATATTATGTTATGTCGGACCTTTAACTGTTCCGGCTCCCAGGAATCAAGAGTGAGTGATCGAACTTTGGACAGATGAACACCAAGACTCCTGTCAACACACATCAAAAACCTTATATCAAAACAAATAAACCCATTAAATGTCATAGAGTTCATCAGTAATACTATATACTGTAAACCATGTTTACTGCTTTATATCATAATGTCAAAATTACCAATGAAAAAATCTGGTGTCCTGACTTTCTAAGTTGTGAATGTTGACTACAATCTAGTTTATGTATTGTTAATACAAAATTGGAAATGACCTGTGGATGCCCGAGCACTCGATGCACATGGTGATGCCGAGGTTCACGCTGGCCCAGCGAGGCTCCGCCTCCCCGCAGTCACAGCAGCGTTGGTTACCGTTGCCACGGAGAGCCACGCCCAGAGCGGGGGGGTGAGGGGGCGGGTCTAAGGTGGGCAAAGGGGCGGAGCTCTCCTTCACCTAGACACACACAATATGCAAATGACACAATACAATCAGGGCTTGACATTAAAAGTTCTTTGCTCACCGGCCACTGTGGCTCGTGGTTTTCCAAAGTTACTAGCCACTCAGCATTTTCACTGGCCACATTTATTTCCTTGAAAATAATAATAATAATAATTTGGTCATTTTTGAATGACTTAAACCAATCTAAGACGGTACTCATGTAAACTACACAGCTTTTGACCAATGAATACCCATTTTAGGGGCTTTCGCACTGGGTAGTTCTATGAACTCGCCACCAGGATGGTTCCCTGAGAACTAGTGGTTCCCTTAGGAACGTTTTTCTGGTTGCATTCGCACCATAAGTAGGAACTCTGAAGTGACGTAAGCCGCGCTTGTTGTTGTGACTTTTATTTTGACGCCGCGGCAGACCTTTATTTTGACAGCGCTGAGAACACCAGAGCCTGAGTTCACAGCGCTCGAATTCTCCGTGTTCATTAGTTTACGATCTGACTAACAGTCTAATACGTTATTAGATAGAACTGTTATACACTCACCTAAAGGATTATTAGGAACACCATACTAATACTGTGTTTGACCCCCTTTCGCCTTCAGAACTGCCTTAATTCTAAGTGGCATTGATTCAACAAGGTGCTGAAAGCATTCTTTAGAAATGTTGGTCCATATTGATAGGATAGCATCTTGCAGTTGATGGAGATTTGTGGGATGCACATCCAGGGCACGAAGCTCCCGTTCCACCACATCCCAAAGATGCTCTATTGGGTTGAGATCTGGTGACTGTGGGGGCCATTTTAGTACAGTGAACTCATTGTCATGTTCAAGAAACCAATTTGAAATGATTCGAGCTTTGTGACGTGGAGCATTATCCTGCTGGAAGTAGCCATCAGAGGATGGGTACATGGTGGTCATAAAGGGATGGACATGGTCAGAAACAATGCTCAGGTAGGCTGTGGCATTTAAACGATGCCCAATTGGCACTAAGGGGCCTAAAGTGTGCCAAGAAAACAACCCCCACACCATTACACCACCACCACCAGCCTGCACAGTGGTAACAAGGCATGATGGATCCATGTTCTCATTCTGTTTATGCCAAAATCTGACTCTACCATCTGAATGTCTCAACAGAAATCGAGACTCATCAGACCAGGCAACATTTTTCCAGTCTTCAACTGTCCAATTTTGGTGAGCTCGTGCAAATTGTAGCCTCTTTTTCCTATTTGTAGTGGAGATGAGTGGTACCCGGTGGGGTCTTCTGCTGTTGTAGCCCATCCGCCTCAAGGTTGTGCGTGTTGTGGCTTCACAAATGCTTTGCTGCATACCTCGGTTGTAACGAGTGGTTATTTCAGTCAAAGTTGCTCTTCTATCAGCTTGAATCAGTCGGCCCATTCTCCTCTGACCTCTAGCATCAACAAGGCATTTTCGCCCACAGGACTGTCGCATACTGGATGTTTTTCCCTTTTCACACCATTCTTTGTAAACCCTAGAAATGGTTGTGCGTGAAAATCCCAGTAACTGAGCAGATTGTGAAATACTCAGACCGGCCCGTCTGGCACCAACAATCATGCCACGCTCAAAATTGCTTAAATCACCTTTCTTTCCCATTCTGACATTCAGTTTGGAGTTCAGGAGATTGTCTTGACCAGGACCACACCCCTAAATGCATTGAAGCAACTGCCATGTGATTGGTTGATTAGATAACTGCATTAATGAGAAATTGAACAGGTGTTCCTAATTATCCTTTAGGTGAGTGTACATTGAAAGTTGACAGTATATGAAAAGGTATTAGCGTTTGCCGTGTGGTTGATGTCCAGTGTTGCTGAGAAGAAATACATAATCATGTTTCTCTTGGTCTCCTCAAAGTTGCGTTAGATTTTCTCGTCAGTGTAAAGGTTTAGAGGTCCATCTTTCACTGTTTTCTATGTTTGTAGAATTAGTTTGTTGAGTAAATATATAGGCTATAATCTGTATGTTTACACAGCCTTTTTTTTTTTTAATGGCGGGTGCTGGTGTTTTGCGTGCGTTCGGCCAATCAGCGAACATTAACGTCACGATAGTTCCTATAGCGCTGGTTTAGACTGACTCTGAAGTAGGAGTAAATTAGTTCCTCCTAAAGGAGTTCCTAGAACTAAAATCGTTCCTAGTTCCTGCGGTGCGAACGCGCCAAAAACCGGGAACTTCCGCCAATAGTTCTAGGAACTATGAAAAGATTCCTCCGGTGCGAAAGCCTCTTTTGTTAGTGAAACTGGATTTTTGTAACTCATCATTTCATTCAATATTTCCAGATATATTTTAGAACTGAACATTTTGTTGAGTTTTCCAGACCTGGAAACTGTAACTGTAAAAATGTTATTTCACATCAAACATCCAAAAATGCCAAAAAGCTTCTGTAAGGCCGAGTTTAAAGGACAATTAGCGAAAGTGTAAAACAACAAACGTGAAAATGCTTCCAGGTATATGTGTGCAAATGTGTGTGTGTGTGTTAGTACCTGAGTGTTTTGATCTGTCACTTGATCGCGGTAAGCAATGTCTATACAGCCCTGAACGGCATTAATCCACGCCAACTTCAGCTCCTCAGAATCGGCCTGTAACACACAACACCTGTGCAAAGATGCACAATTACTAACACAATCACCTTTTTATTATAAAATGATGATGTCTCTGGACAAGCATAGACGTTGTGCTCATAGATTTGCATGTCGATACCAACCCTTACGAAAATCAACCATGGTTTTATTATAGTAAATGTCTAGTAACCATCGTTTTTCGGCAGATTGAGTGAGTACCATTTGAATAACCACAGTTTTACAACAAATACCATGGTTAAACTATGGTTAGTGTAGCTAAACCATGGTTCATTTGAAGTTACCATGGTTTAACTATAATAACTATGTTTTTGTTTGGTTAATTTTCGTTTTCGGGATATGTGTGTGTATTTCATCATCTTACTTCTGCACTGACAGCAGCTCAAAACAGAAGCGGCGGTCGACCACATCCAGAGATTTCACTGCACACAGACGCAGATCATCGAACAGAACAAGAGGCTGCTCCTAAAACACACACAGACAAGCACACACACTGAGTGAAACGGGAGTGAAACATGTTAATATGATCAGTTACTGCTAGACTAATGTGGATGATGGTTTACCTTGTGTGATTTTGAGTAGATTAACTGATTATTTTCAGTGTAAAACCAGCACCTGAGAGATGGAAACAATTACAGAAACAGTGCATTACCATTTGTGACCCTGGATGACAAAACCAGGTGAGATTTATACATCATTTACAAAATATCTTCATGGAACATGATCTTTACTTAATATCCTCATGATTTTTGGCATAAAAGAAAAATCGATAATTTTGACTCATACAATGTATTGTTGGCTATTGCCACAAATATACCTGTGCGACTTTCACATTTTAAGCATTTGACATGATAATGTAAACAGTATAAAGATCTCTGTATCTCCAGGGTTAATATAATTAATTATATACACTCTGTTTCAGATTATATAATTATGAAATATAATCTTAACTACAAAAATCATATTGTAAAATGTACACTTTCGTTGTACTTTTCCATATTTATATGTTGAACTGAATTATGTAACATTTTACTTGATCTTTATTTGTGTTCCTCTCCTGTCGATCTCTTTATCATGTCTGTGGTTTCATGATTTTTGTCATAAAAAAATGTAAACTTTAAAATTAATGGAAAATATAAAGACTAATTCAAAATATGAATAAAAAATGTAAGTATTATCTCAGTAATAGTAAAATAACACTGGGTCTCTCACCTCTTCCATGTCTTGTTCTTCTTGCGTGAACGTTTGAACAGGTAGCCTTGAATCGTTCCTCCGTCAGACGGATTACACACAATAACCGCCTCTCCGGACGCGTCCTACCAAACACACACACAATCATTATCAACCGTTAGCAAACGTACACCATCAAAATATCAACCTCCAGAATCATATCAGCTCCCAAACTCACTACGACTGAACAGACTGAGGTATGACCATTTTGAAAAGGTTTAACAAACAGTTTTATTTTTTCATGTTGACATTTGAAACCAATGTTGGGGTTGGGGGGGGGGGGGGGGGGGTCCTAAAAATTATCTCAGTTGTAAGGATAATGCCTTTTCTAGTATTTTTGACAGAAAAGGTATATTCGAAAAGTAAGCAGATCTAACAGTTTTTAAGGCCTTTCTGTATGCAGTAGCACTTTCCTTTCACGAAATGCAAAATACCTCTAGTTTTGTTTTCTTCCAGCTGCGCTTCATTCTGTGCTCAGAATATAATAATATTCTAAATGTGTTTTTTTTGTGTGTTTTTTAAATACAATGAATGTATATGTTATATAGGCTATGTTATTACATTGATTACTGCATTAAACACTTGCACAAAAAAAAGAGATTGAGCCTTTACAAAAGTAACGCTTTACATAAAAAGTAACGCAATTAGTTATTTTTTACAGAGTAACGCAGTATTGTAATGCATTACTTTTGAAATTATTTTCTCCCCCACCAGTTTGAAATTAATAATAAAAAAGAACTAAGATGATTTGCTTCTGATCTGCTTTTTGTACCGTGACAGAATCATTTTATAATTGAGTGAATTTCTCATTTCAGAGAGTGTTTCATTGAAGAAATGTTTATGTACATAAGAAATTATTAGAGAATGTACATTTGAAATGAGTATTTCTACATGAATGAGTTTAAATGAATAATGAGCATTGAGTAATGAGTAGAGCATTTTTTGAGTAATGAGTATCTTTTGAATGAGTTTTGATTGAGTTATGTGTTTTGAGTATATAGTAATGAGTATTGAGTATTTTTGAGTAATGAGTATCTGCTGAGTATTGAGTATTTTTGAGTAATGAGTATTGAGTATTTTTTGAGTAATGAGTATTTGCCGAGTATTGTTAAGTAATGAGTATCTGCTGAGTATTGAGTATTTGTGAGTAATGAGTATTTTTGGAGCAATGCGTATTTGCTGAGTATTGAGTATTTCTGAGAATTTTTGAGTAATGAGTAGCTGCTGAGTATTGAGTGTTTTTAGTAATGAGTATTTGCCGAGTATTGAGTATTTTTGAGTAATGAGTATTGTTTGAGAAATGAGTATTTGTTGAGTATTGAGTATTTGAGTAATAAGTATTGAGTTTTTTTTACTATTGAGTATTTTTTGCATAGCGAGTATGTGCGTAATGAGTATTTTTTCGAGTATTGAGTATTTCCGCGCAATGAGTATTTTTGAGTACCGACTATTGAGTATTTTTGCGTAATGAGTATTTTTTTGCGTAATGAGTATTCGCTGACTATTGAGTATTTTTGAGCAATGAGTATTTGCAGAGTATTGAGTATTTTTGAGTAATAAGTATTGTTTGAGAAATGAGTATTTGCTGAGTATTGAGTATTTTTGAGTAATGAGTATTGAGTTTTTTAGCGTATTGAGTATGTGAGTAATGAGTATTTTTTGAGTAGTGAGTAATTGCGAGTAATGAGTATTTTTTTGGGTAATGCCTAGTGAGTATTTTTTTGGGGTATTGAGTATTTTCGCGTAATGAGTATTTTTGAGTACCGACTATTGAGTATTTTTCGCGTAATGAGTATTTGCTGAGTATTGAGTATTTTTTTGCAATGGGTATTTTTTTAGTAATGAGTATCTGCTGAGTATTGAGTATTTTTTGAGTAATGAGTATTTGCTGAGTAGTGAGTATTTTTGAGTAATGAGTATTGAGTATGTGTGTAATGAGTATTTTTCGAGTAATGAGTATTTCCGCGTAATGAGTATTTTTGAGTACCACCTATTGAGTATTTTTGAGTAATGAGTATTTTTTGAGTAATGAGTATTTGCTGGGTATTGAGTATTTTTGAATAATAAGTATTTTTTTAGTAATGAGTGTCTGCTGAGTATTGAGTATTTTTAAGTAATGAGTATCTGCCGAGTATTGAGTATTTTTTGAGTAATGAGTTTTTTTGCGTAATGAGTATCTGCTGAGTATTGAGTATTGTTAAGTAATGAGTATCTGCTGAGTATTGAGTATTTTTGAGTAATGAGTATTGAGTTTTTTTTGAGTATTGAGTATGTGAGTAATGAGTATTTTTGGAGTAGTGAGTATTTTTGCGTAATGAGTATTTGCACAATATTGAGTACTTTTGAGTAATGAGTATTGAGTTTTTTTGAGTATTGAGTATGTGAGTAATGAGTATTTTTTGAGTAGTGAGTATTTTTCGAGTAATGAGTATTTTTTGGGGTACTGACTGAGTATTTTTTTTTGCGTATTGAGTATGTGCGTAATGAGTGTTTTTTCGAGTATTGAGAATTTCCGTATTTTTTGAGTAATGACGGCTGAGTATTTTGTGAGTAATAGGAATGCGAGTAGGGAGTATTTTTCGAGTATTGAGCATTTTCGCGTAATGAGTATTTTTGAGTAATGACTATTGAGTATTTGCTGAGTATTGAGTATTTTCGAGTAATGACTATTGAGTATTTTATGTATAGAGTATTTTTTGAGTAATGAGTATTTTCGGAGTATTGAGTATTTTTGAGTAATGAGTATTTTTCGCCCAATGAGTATTTGCTGAGTAGTGAGTATTTTTGTGCAATGGGTATTTTTTGAGTAATGAGTATTTGCTGAGTAGTGAGTATTTTTGAGTAATGGGTATTTTTGTGTGTAATGAGAATTTGCTGAGTACTGAGTATTTGTGAGTAATGAGTATTTCTTTGAGTAATGAGTATTTTCGAGTAATGACTATTGAGTATTTTATGTAATGAGTATTTTTTGAGTAATGAGTATTTGCTGAGTATTGAGTATTTTTGAGTAATGAGTATTTTTCGCCCAATGAGTATTTGCTGAGTAGTGAGTATTTTTGTGCAGTGGGTATTTTTTGAGTAATGAGTATTTGCTGAGTAGTGAGTATTTTTGAGTAATGGGTATTTTTGTGTGTAATGAGAATTTGCTGAGTACTGAGTATTTGTGAGTAATGAGTATTTGCTGAGCATTGAGTATTTTTGAGGAATGACTATTTGCAGAGTATCGAGTATTTTTTAGTACTAAGTATTGAGTATTTTTGGAGTACTGTGTATTTTGAGCAATGGGTATTTTTTGAGTAATGAGAATTTGCTGAGTATTGAGTATTTGTGAGTAATGAGTATTTCTTTGAGTAATGAGTATTTTTAGAGAAATTAGTATTTGCTGAGTATTGAGTATTTTTTAGTAATGAGTATTTGTTGAGCATTGAGTATTTTTGAGTAATGAGTTTTTTTGCGTAATGAGTATTTGCTGAGTATTGAGTATTTGTGCGTACTGCTTATTTTTTGGGTAATGAGTATTTGCTGAGTAGTGAGTATTTTTGAGTAATGGGTATTTTTTTGAGTACTGAGTATTTGTGAGTAATGAGTATTCCTTTGAGTAATGATTATTTTTTGCGTAATGAGTATTTGCTGAGTATTGAGTATTTGTGATTGATGAGTATTTTTTTTGAGTAATGAGTATTTGCAGAGTATTGAGAATTTTTGCGTACTGACTATTGAGTATTTTTTGAGTATTGTGTATTTTGAGCTAGGGATGGGCATGATTAATCGACGATCGATAATTGATCGTTAAGAATTTCGTCGATCACGTTTATTTGTTATCGATTAAACTAATGCAGGTTGCATTGCGTAGTGTGAGTCTTGAAGCAATGGAATTAATTTTAGCGCGGAGGTACCTGCGCATCCCGGCAACGTCAGTCCCCTCAGAGCGGGTGTTTTCGGCGGCTGGACAGCCTGTCACCAGGTTGCGGTCGCGTCTGATCCCAGATCATGTCAACATGCTTATCTTTCTCAACAGAAATCAGTAGACTGGTGCAGAAGTTCTATGGGAACTTCATGAGTTTTCTCAGATCGGATAGCTATCTGATTTATCAAAATGATTCCATTTACACCTGGTCACATAAATGTGTTTTTGCAAAACGGATATAAATCCGATCTTGAATTCCCGCGCTATATGCATATTTAAATTGTTGCACGTCATCGAAAGCAACTGATATGAGCTGCATTTTATTGATCATCAGCGAAAATGTCTAAATCAAAGACCGCAACAAGATATTGCGGCAACAGCCCTGGTAAGATCATTTCGGTTCTTTACTTTTAATGAAGATGATTGTGTGTTGATGAATGACTTTAACTTTGATTTGCGATAGTTTGCACGTTGGCTTGATGAATAGATGCTCATCTGTGGTGATGCGTGTTGAAGTAGCGTCGTCATATCTGGATATAACATGACATATAGCCTATAACACGCTCTCACACGTTTATTTCTTATCATTTTTGGGATAAGTCAAATTTACACATTTACTCTTGTCCAGTTTCGTCTGGAATGCGTCTCAGATCTCCTCAAGTGGTTTGAGCGATCGGATTTAAATCCGTCTCGAATGCGTTTCGGAGGGCATTTAGATTTGGTCTTTTCACGACCGGATAGCTATCCGATCACAGAAAACGGATGAAGTGGCCATGGGTCTCTGTTTAAGAACGCCGGCTCGCAGCTGCAGGTTCCGCTGGTTTAGAGCACCGCAGGAATCTTCAAGTCTACCGAACGTCCAGTTTCACTGCCACAAGTTGATCTTCTTGTAATAAAGATCTCATCGAGGACAAACAAACTGTATTTTTGTATTTTCATTGCATTTTTAATTTATAAAAAGTTAAAGAAATAATGAATTTCAATATAAAAATATTAATGATTAATCGATAGTCGATCGTTAATTCTCCCGACGATCGACTAAGAAAATTTAATCGAATGCCCATCCCTATTTTGAGCAATGGGTATTTTTTGAGTAATGAGTATTTGCTGAGTATTGAGTATTTTTGAGCAATGGGTATTTTTGAGTAGAGTACATGCTGAGTACTGAGTATTTTTGAGTAATGAGTATTTGAGTAATGAGTATTTTTTGAGTAATGAGTATTTGCCGAGTATTGAGTATTTTTGTGTAATGAGTATTTTTTGCGTAGTGGGTATTTTTGAGTAATGAGTATTTGCCGAGTATTGAGTATTTTTGTGTACTGGGTATTTTTGAGTAATGACTATTGAGTATTTTTTTAGTATAGAGTATTTGAGCAATGAGTATTTTTTGAGTAATGAGTATTCTCTGAGTAATGAGTATTTACGGAGTATTGCTTATTTTTTGCGTAATGAGCATTTTTTTGAGTAATGAGTATTTACTGAGTAGTGAGTATTTTTGAGTAATGAGTATTTGCTGAGTATTGAGTATTTGCTGAGCATTGAGTATTTTTGAGTAATGAGTATTTGCAGAGTACTGAGTATTTTTTTGAGTAATGGGAATTTTTTGCGTAATGAGTATTTGCTGAGTATTGAGTATTTGTGATTAATGAGTATTTTTTGCGTAGTAAGTATTTGCTGAGTATTGAGTATTTTTGAGTAATGAGTATTTGTGCGTACTGCACAATACTCTGAGTAATGAGTAATGAGTATTTTTTGGCAAAATTAGTATTTGCTGAGTATTGAGTATTTGTGATTAATGAGTCTTTTTTTGAGTAATGAGTATTTGCTGAGTATTGGGTATTTTTGCGTAGTGAGTATTTTTGAGAAATGAGCATTTGCTGAGTATTGAGTATTTTTGCGTACTGACTATTGAGTATTTTTTGAGTATTGTGTATTTTGAGCAATGGGTATTTTTTGAGTAATGAGTATTTGCTGAGTATTGAGTTTTTTTGAGTAATGAGTGTTTTTTTGAGAAATTAGTATTTGCTGAGTATTGAGTATTTTTGAGAAATTAGTATTTGCGGAGTATTGAGTATTTTTGAGTAGTGACTTGAGTATTTTTTGAGTATTGTGTATTTTGAGCAATGGGTATTTTTTGCGTAATGAGTATTCGCTGAGTATTGCGTATTTTTGAGTAATGGGTATTTTTGAGTAATGAGTATTTTTGAGCATTGAGTATTTTTGAGCACTGAGTATTTTTGAGTAGAGTACTTGCTGAGTACTGAGTATTTTTGAGTAATGAGTATTTTTGAGTAATGAGTATTTTGAGTAGTGCGTATTTGCTGAGTATTGAGTATTTTTGAGCAATGGGTATTTTTTGCGTAATGAGTATTCGCTGAGTATTGAGTATTTTTGAGTAATGAGTTTTTTTGAGTAGTGAGTATTTGCTAAGTATTGAGTATTTTTGAGCAATGGGTATTTTTTGCGTAATGAGTATTCGCTGAGTATTGAGTATTTTTGAGTAATGGGTATTTTCTGAGTAATGAGTATTTGCAGAGTATTGAGTATTTTTGAGCACTGAGTATTTTTGAGTAGAGTACTTGCTGAGTACTGAGTATTTTTGAGTAATGAGTATTTGAGTAATGAGTATTTTTTGAGTAATGAGTATTTGCTGAGTATTGCTTATTTTTTGAGTAATGAGTATTTGCCGAGTATTGAGTATTTTCTGAGTAATGAGTATTTTTGTGTACTGAGTATTTTTGGAATAATGAGTAATTGTAGAGTATTGAGTATTTCTGAGTAGAGTATTTTTTGAGAAACGAGTATTTGCTGAGTATTGAGTATTTTTGAGTAATGACTATTGAGTATTTTTTTTTGTATTGAGTATTTGAGCAATGAGTATTTTTTGAGTAATGAGTATTCTCTGGGTAATGAGTATTTGCTGAGCATTGAGTATTTTTGAGTAATGAGTATTTGTAGAGTATTGAGTATTTTTGAGTAATGACTATTGAGTATTTGTAGAGTATTGAGTATTTTTGAGCAATGAGTATTTTTCTTGAGTAATGAGTATTCACTGAGTATTGAGTATTTTTGTGTAATGAGTATTTTTTGCGTAGTGAGTATTTGCTGAGTATTGAGTATTTTTGAGTAATGAGTATTTTTTTGGGCAATGAGTATTTGCTGAGTATTGAGTATTTTGAGTAATGAGTATTTTTGGAGTAATGAGTATTTGCTGAGTATTGAGTATTTTTTGAGTATTGAGTATTTTTGAGTACTGAGTATTGAGTATTTTTTGAGTAATTAGAACCGAGTCTTTTTTGAGTATTGAGTAATGAGTTTTGTGTATTGAGTAATGAGCACTGAGTATGAAGTTTTTTTTTTAAATGCTACTTTTAGGAGTACACATATATACCTAAATTGTACCTCCAAACTTGTTTTCGTCAAAAGCTATATAACTGGCACTAAAATCTCACCCTTTGCTGAACGAGCAGGTGTGTGTTTTCCAGGTCTTTCCTCTTGGCAGCGCAGTCAGACGACAGCTGAGAGAGCTGCGCACAGATATTACTCTTATTACACTTCAATATCCATCAAACATTAGCAATCAAACACTGTGTGTCTATGTAAAGGGGTTTGTTGTGTGTGTGTGTGTGTGTGTGGGGGGGGGGTATGAACTGAGCGTGATGTGTGTGTTCATGTATGACCTGTGAGGCCATCGTCTTCATGGTCGGTTCTAGATCTCTCAGCAGGTCGAATCCCTGGTGGAAAAATGTGTACTGAGCGTGAAAATACGAGAAGACCTGAGAAAGAAAGATGATTTTAGTCAGTTTACATTCATCTGAACAAGATGTCATGGTATTCACAAAGTTTTCTGATTAGAGCTCACCGAATTCAGAATATCAAGCTTCTGTTGGACCTTGAAATTATTCAGCTGCAAGAAAATGAAGAAAAACAATACATTTCACTCATGTTCAGGGACAGCTTCAAATTAACATGGTTTTGCTTGACTTAATTTATATGTGGACTTTAGAAAAAAACTAAATGCTGTAAAAATTTAGAATATGAACTGCTTAAAATACAAAATACAACAATTCAACAATATAAATGTAAAACTAACTAAAATATAATATAAAACATACCCATAATATAAAAATATAAACTAAATATAATATTAAAAATGCCTAAAATAAAATGTTATATAAAATATAAACTATAATATAATATAAAAACAAACAAAAATAAAATATGAAACATGCTATTGTAAAATATAATATAAAAGATGCATGTAATAAAATATAATATAAAAATGTAAACTATAATATAAAAACAAAGTAAAATATAATATTAAACATGCTTATTATTAAATTTAATATAAAAATATAAACTAAAATATAATATAAAACATGCCTATAATTAAAATATAATATACAAATTTAAAACTAAAATATAATATAAAACATGCCTGTAATAAAATATAATATAAAAAACTAAAATATAATATAAAATATGCGTATAATAAAATATAATATAAAAACAAAGTAAAATATAATATGAAACATACCTATTATAAAATATAATATAAAAAATATAATTTAAAAACTAACTAAAAATAATATAAAACAAGCCTATAATAAAATGTAATATATAAAAATATAAACTAAAATATAATATAATATAAAACTTGCATGTAATAAAATATTATATAAAAACAAACTAAAATATAATATAGAACATGTCGATAATAAAATATAATTTAATAATATGAAAATAATAGGGGGTCATTTAAGGTCTTAAAGGTACAGTAGCAACAACAACAGCCTGTTTAGTTCTCCAGGTCATGAAAAACTAAATTAAAATGGTTTTGCTTGAGTACTATTATATGTGGACTTCGTTAGAAAAACTGAATGCTATAAAAATGTAGAACATGTGTGCCTTAAAGCACAAATGACTAGCATTACCTGCAGGCAGTAGTCCAGGGCGAAGTGTTGGTAGCATTTGCGTGTGGCGAGCAGCAAGTGAGTGGCTCTCTCGGCGTCGACGGGTTTGTGTCGGCTGACCTGAGCGTTCTTCACAACCGTGCCATCGAGATCGTCTCCGATCCGGACGAACTCACGGCGAGTGTCGCGAATCTGCGGCACAAATCTGTCACAGGACAAACCATTACGCTTTAGTTCTGTGAAAGTGTGTGAATGTTAGGGTTGGGCACCGTTCAACGTTCATTTTAACCTTTTTTCAGTAATTTAGGCATGTTTACCTCAATAACTGTACAGAAACTAAGTCATTTGTAGAAGTGTTATTGACATTATTCCAGAGCTGTCTGCCATTGTCTGTGATGCTTGAATATTAATAAAAAACAACCATTTTAGTCAAAAAAAAATAAAAATATATTAAATGTTTTGTTTTCCACAA
This sequence comes from Leuciscus leuciscus, assembly GCF_965113295.1. Taxonomy (NCBI): domain Eukaryota; kingdom Metazoa; phylum Chordata; class Actinopteri; order Cypriniformes; family Leuciscidae; genus Leuciscus; species Leuciscus leuciscus. The sequence continues at coordinate 4,922,161 of NC_138733.1, read as the reverse complement.
ATTCTGTGTTGTGAATTTTCTAGTAATCAAATGAAGACATAAAACATTAATTTAACTGATCTTTTATATGAAATTAAACTTTTTTTGTCAAACAACATGTGGCACAACTGAGCTTTATACTGTTAAAATTACAACAAAAGTGTGATAATTCCTTAAAGAATTAATTTTTGATAGAAATGTATTATTATTAGTGTTAGTATTATTATTAAATTGAGATATCTAAATTCTACTGTACAACAGTAATATATTATCAAGTTAAACCGAACTTTTATTTTGACGGGTTGTGATGAAGACCTTTGAGTTTCCGTGTGTTAGTGATATAACGATAGTTTTTCTTAAATTAAACTGTAAAATGCTGATGAACTTCAGTGACTCCCAGAGCGGCTCTGGAAATGCATTCATGCCATTAAAAGAAACGAGTTCAGTACCCAACCCTAGTGTGTGTGTGTGTGTGTGTGTGTGTGTGTGTGTGTGTGTGTGTGTGTGTGTGTGTGTGTGTGTGTGATGTTACGTACTGTGAAAGCAGGTTTGAGAGCTGCTGGGTAATTGCTCTCTGAGTCTGATCAAACAGCATCTGCATGAAAACACATTTATAATCAAATTAAATATGCACAAGTGCAAAGGGATTGTCTACAAAGGTGCATGTATATCAGCTTTGAAAAAGGCTCGTCCCATCAGATTTTACTGGAAATGTATGTATATATGTTTTATTTGTATAGGGACAGATACAATAAACATAGATAAAATGCGTGTATCATTGTGCTTGTAGCTAAAGCTAATTTGCCACACTTGCAAAAGACGTTTTACAAAATGAAACTTTACAATTTCCACTAGAAGCCGCTCAAAAAGTGCCATCTCTCCAAAAATGTACATAAGGGCTGAGAAATACAAGATAAGACTCACCGTCTGAAACTGGATCATCTCTTGAAGGCCTTGGTTGAACTGACGCAGGCAATTCTACAGAAACACAAGCAGTGAGAGGTCAGCGTGAGAGGCCTGGCCAAAGGTCGTGACCCATCAGAGACCTGTACTCACCAGAATAACCCCGTCGTTCTTATGATACGCCGTGAACTCGGCCAGTCCGGAGAGGAACAGCTGATTGCAGGAGGTGTAGTTCTGCCCCGCATCCACCATCTGACCACACAACTTCATCACCTACAGAGAGAGAGAGAGAGAGAGAGAGAGGAAGAGAAGGCCATCAAGCTAAATGTACAATGGGCTAATATCATGAGAAAATTATTTTACATTGATCTTTTGACATAAGTCAAAAATTCCTCCCCGTTCAAAAAAACTCTTAAAGGTGCAGTAAGTGATTTCTGAGAAACGATGTTGATATTTGAAATCACCAAAACAAACATGCTCCTCCAAAAATGTTATAGCTCCGCCTCCACATTCAAGAACACGATATGCAGAACAGGCACCTCCCCCCATTGTAAGTGGATACACCCCTTACTGCTGATTGGCTCACTCTCTCCTCCCCATCATGAGTGGACACGCCCCCTACTACTGATTGGCTCACTCTCTCCTCCTCCATCATGAGTGGACACGCCCCTACTGCTGTTTGGCTAACTCTCTCTCATCCCCATCATGAGTGGACACGCCCCCTACTGCTGATTGGGTCTCACTCTCTCCTCCCCCATCATGAGTGGACACGCCCCCTTACAGCTGTTTGGCTCAAGGCTTGTTCGACTTCATGCAGCTCTGCACAGACCGATCTGTGGCTGACTTGAAGCAGTGCATGCCGGTTAGAAATTTTGTCCGACTTGATCCAGCGCCGACGCCACGTGACTGTGACGTATGCCATCAAAGTACCGCGAGAGCAATTCGAGAGTAGCCGGAGAACTCAGCCAGCGCAGCTTCTCAAGAGCGGCTGCACTGGGCTGCAGGAGCTCTGATGACGACACAGCTGTTCCACGATTGGCCGGATTCACCGCATGACAATGATCACGTGTGTTTCGTGTTTATTCGAACACCTTTAGTTCCTCTAAAGCTCACAAATCAGTTTTTTTATAACAATAAACACTCTTTTCATGTATTTGCGATGTTATATTGTGTCATGTTTATCAAATTAAAACTGATTAAAAAACGTAGACTCCACTTCATTGATAGTAGCTTATGTTGAACTTTATTCTTGTTCAATCAGACGCTGTATGAAGCAGTATATAAAGTATTGAATGAAAATGTCTCTGAAACATCTGTGTATTATTTGGCAAATATTGCATTTATTTCACTTCAGCTGTGGTAAAGTATGCAAACACCACGCGAGCGTTCACTACGAGAACCAGAAAGTGTCCGACTTCACGTCTCCGTTTGTAGCTCCTCCTCGCCTGCACGCGGCTACTCTCGCCGATCGGTTACATCCAGCCGATGTCCAACACACCTTCACTCTCTCCTCTCCTATCATGAGTGGACACGCCCCCTACTGCTGACTGGCTCACTCTCTCCTCCCCATCATGAGTGGACACGCCCCCTACTGCTGATTGGCTCACTCTCTCCTCTCCTATCATGAGTGGACACGCCCCCTACTGCTGATTGGCTCACTCTCTCCTCCCCATCATGAGTGGACACGCCCCCTACTGCTGATTGGCTCACTCTCTCCTCTCCTATCATGAGTAGACACGACCCCTACTGCTGATTGGCTCACTCTCTCCTCCTCCATCATGAGTGGACACACCTCCTACAGCTGATTGGCTCACTCTCTCCTCCCCATCATGAGTGGACACACCCCCTATATACACACACACATAAGACTTTGATCCAATATTATATAAAAACAAACTAATTTATAATATAATATAAAGCTTAAAATACGAATATTTTCGGCAAAAAAAAACTAAAAAAAAACTTCACCCGCATTATAATCAGACCTAACGAGGAAAAAAAATGATATATGCTGGCTGGTACATCTTACTTTCTCCACACGACTCTCCAGTTCTGCAACATCACTCTCGCATTTATCCAGGGACTGCCTGCAAACACACACACACACACACACACACACACACACACATCTGCATAAGTCATACACAGCAGACACACTACCACGCCCCAAAGCATAATGTCCATGAGCTCTTTAAATTTAGAAATCAATTTTAAATAGACTTCTTGTTTTAAAATGATAAAAGAATGACTTTACTAACAATAAGACAATGTCGTTTAGATAGTTTTAGATCCATGTCATGACAAGACAACTCCCCATCATGAACTAATGAGCCACATGTCATGTGTGATGGATGAGATGCTCATACCTGAACGCAGGAGAGTCTCTGATGCAATCCTCAAAGTCCAGGAAGGTGTCCATGCTGCTGTCTCTAACACTGTTTCTCACTCTCTCGTGCACTATTACACCTTTAACCCACACACGAATGATTCCTGCACGAGGCCTGATGCACACACTGCATCATCACTGTCTCATGCATGAGCCGTTATCTCATATCACACACTGATCTTCTTTACATTCACTGCCTGTCAGATGGATAGAAATAACGCGCGCGACCGCACTGCATCACACACACACACACCGCAGAAAACGCGCTTAGATCACAGTGATGCACGCGATTAACTCAAGCACTTTATTGTTGTTATCGCGATGTATAGATCTAGTGTCGAGATGTGTGTGTTGACAGCTGCCGTGGTGTTTGTTCATGTTGATGCGAGTCGTTTTTCCGGTTGCGGAAGTCATGCGTGACGAGGATGTCCTGTCAGCCATTTTCAAAATAAAAGCATGGATTATAAAATATAAAACAAAAGTAAAATAAATGAACAACAATATAATAAAAAATAATAATAACTAAAGACAAAACAAAATCTCTGTTCAGGTTCTTACCATAGATTGTAATAAAATGGTTCTTACGTGTACCAAAACAATTCTTTACTTACACAATCCTAAATATGTGGTTTGGTTTAATTGCTGACTAAATTATATAAACTAAATAAAGCTCTTTCAAGAGTGCATCCGTATCCGGTTTGATATTGCTGCTGTTTTATACCATCTATACACAATGTATCTTTAAATACACACAAATGACATCATGCTATGATGAAACTATCCATTGGCAAACACACAGGAGTTCAGAGAGGACACAGATAGTGGGAGACTGTATAAAAGTTTATTATTTAGAATTTGATGCCAAACAGCACAAATACTAAAATTTGACACAGTGTTTTCAAAAGCCCTGCTTTGAAGAAAAAAAATTTTGAGATTCAAACATCTCTATAATAAACCACATTTCATTTCAGCACCATTTACTACTGAATTCATGCATTCATGTGTATCTGTGTGTTTAACAGAAAATATTCTGAATGGAAGTGTGTGTGTGTGTGTGTGTGTGTGTGTGTGTGTGTGTGTGTGTGTGTGTGTGTGTGTGTGTGTGTGTGTGTGTGTAAAATGCTTTCAGAACTCAATAGAGATGAGAATGACAGTGACATTGTCTGCACTGCCCCGCCTCACAGCCTCACTGGCCAATCGGTGACAAGCAGCCTCAAAAGGCCCCGCCCCTTCGCTCTGCCCCTCCTTCTGCTCCACAGTCTCGTTCTAAAATAAATAAAAACTTTTTAACATACAATGCAAACAGCAGTAATTACAGTAGCATTCAGAAAAAATACAATAGCGTTTATAAATATTCAGAATCTTTTTATTTTTTATATTTTTCATATTTTCTGTTTTCATTTTAATTAAAGATTTTGTCATTTTGATGTGTTCTTGTCTTTTTTTTTTTTTATACGTCCTTGGCAACCAGCTGAAATAAAATAAGTTTATGTTTTTTTAATACTTTTTTAAATTATATTTATTTTATTTCAAGTAAAGAAAATGTTTATTTACCGTATTAGTGTATTATAATAACCCTGACACAAAGCAAAGACTAACAAATATGAGGGCGATGAGGATTAAAACACACACCTCTAGAACGTCGAGGACGAACTGAACGGCTTCATCAGCAGAAAACACTTTGAAAAGCCCGTCACATGCCAAGAGAACGAATCTGAGTAAACACACACACAAAAACCAGCAAAATCCATTAGTGTTTCACTGAGGAGAGAAAGTCCCACAGGTTTGGAGTCACATGACGGTGAGAGTAACGCGTAAGTGTGTAAGAGTGTGTGTTAAACCCACTTGTCGTTTCGACTGATTTGACAGCGCCGCAGGTCTGGAGTGGAGATCACACCACAGCGTTTATACTGACCGTCACCTAGAGAACGAGACACTTCCAGCACTCCCAGCACACGGCCGTCCCTGCGCACACACACACCGTTACAACCCGAATCCCAGAAGCACTACAGGTGCACACACACACTCTCTCACTCACTCTCTCTCACACACACACACACACACACACAGTTACAACGACTGCAACCCGTATCCCATAAGCTCTACAGGTGCGCACACACACACACACACTCTCTCACACACACACACACACACACACACACACACACACACACACACACACACACACACACACACACACACACACACACACACACACACAGACTCACACACTCAAAGACTTACACACTCACTTACACACACACACTCTCTTACGCACACACCTGACCGTCCCGCCTGCTCTCTGGATCCTCATGCGCTCCTCATATATAATGGGATTGTGTTCCTTACTGAGAGCCAGAGTCACACACTTCCTCTTCCCAGAATCCTCAGCCTGTTCCAAACGACACAGCACTGCCTAATACACACACACACACACACACACACAGTTAAGATGTTTTGCATTGTGGCATTATTTTCCCCCATATCAGAATTTTTACGATCATTGTTTTTTACGATCGCTAGGACACATTTCTCAGCACAGTTTTCACAACTCTTCACACAGTTCTTTACCAACTTTCAGCAGTTCATTTCACATCCAAAGTGCACTAGCACACTCCACACACACTCTCACTCACTAAAACACTCCACACACACACTCTCACTCACTAAAACACTCAACACGTCTCAAATCAAGTCTAGCGAAGGTTTCACCGAAGAAAACACATAAAACAATAACATCTGTGTAGATGTGGTATTACTGTAGAAATGTAGCAAATTGCTGTCCTATTCAGTTTTCTATTATGTTAGGTTTTAAACTAAAGTGAACTAGTGATTGTAAAAAAAAAATAAAAAAAACCCTGTAATATGCATATCATTTTAATAGAAATAATTTTAGTTTTTGTGTTGAGACTTACTCTACTGTCTCCCAGGTTTGCCACATACAGAACATCATCAACCGCCAGCATACATGTGGCCGTGGAGCCGTCCTTCCATGCGGGCTTCCTGCGAACACACACACACACACACACACACACACGTTTACTTAGCTATCTAAATGGGGACACTCCATAGACATAATGGTTTTTATACTGTACAAACTGTAGATTTTACACTAACCCGACCCCTAAACCAACCCATCACACACACACACACACACACACACACACACACTAACCCGACCCCTAAACCAACCCATCACACATACACACACACACTAACCCGACCCCTAAACCTACCCATCACACACACACACACACACACACACACACACACACACACACACACACACACACACTAACCCTACCCCTAAACCTACCCATCACACACACACACACACCCTACCCCTTAACCTACCCATCACACACACACAAACCCTACCCCTAAACCTACCCATCACACGCACACACACACACACACACACACACACACAACCCCTAAACCTACCCATCACACACACACACACACACACACACAAACCCTTTTTTTTGCATTGTTACTTTTTAAAAAAAAACTTTAATTACTTTATTTTTATACCAGATTAAGAAATGAGGACGTCCCTAAAGGGAAGTTTTTGGAGATTTTGTCAGGTTTTGGTCACTTCACTTCACTCTCAGGCTCAGATTAATATCATATGCAGCAGGATCTGAAGCAGAACTCACTGGCTAGACGCTCTCTTCAAGAAATCCTCGTCAGTTTGACGGAAGGTGTCCAGCAAACACTTCCTCACCAGCTTCTCCAAACTCTCCACATCACCTGAGAATCAGGATGCATTATGGGTACTGAGGCTCATTATTGTAGCTTTGATTGTGACGAGGATCAGGCGTTTACCTTTGGGAAACTTGCTGACCAGCGTGTGATGAAGATTGTCAGCAGCAAATTGCGACGCTCGAGCTCCACCGTGACCATCAAACACTGCGAAGTACGCGAGCCGAGAGCTGTACACACACACACACACACATCATATAATTATCATGTAATTATACTGGCAAAAGTATAATGGATGGATAGATAGATAGATGGATAGATAGATGGATAGATAGATAGATAGATAGATAGATAGATAGATAGATAGATAGACAGATAGACAGATAGATAGATAGATAGATAGATAGATAGATAGATAGATAGATAGATAGATAGATAGATAGATAGATAGATAGATAGATAGATAGATAGATAGATAGATATCACTCACACTTGTGGAGGTAGATTAGTGACGCTCAGCTCTGGAAGCAGAACGTGAGCATCTTGCATCTCTTCTCTCTCGCCGCGTCTCGCTGAGACGAAACCCTGGAGTTTGGGAAGATCTGCTGGGACACAGAAAGAGATGGAGATCATCACAGGTCTTCTCTCTCTCAGTACAAACACACACACACACACATCCTGAACACACTCTCTGTCAGCAACACAATGTGTGCGAAAGCTGAAAACCTTTACAAACTTTCTTTTCCTCTTGATTCTGGTCTTCCACCTCTGTCTCTTCTAAACTGACGTCTCTCTTCCTCTTCTCACCTCGTTCCTCATCCTGCTGTTTGGCTTTAACTGAAATCGTTCAACAACACTTCATGATTAAAACCAAATCTCACAGAGAAATAGATGTGTTGAATCACTTCCAAAGCCATCCATCTGCATTAATACACAGGCTATTTTTCCAAAATGTAGTGAGCTTCCTACCAAGACAGAATTTTGAATTTGAAACACAGACATATATTTACATTACATGCACTCACATCCAAACATATTAGCAGTAATATAATATGCAGTGTCAAGTGAGCACATATCTGCAAGAATATTTAAGGTAAGCACATTAATTTAACCTTTTAATAATTAAATTAGCACTTTATTGTTGTAGAAATGTATGTTGTAATACTGAAGCCAGGCTCGTGCAATCAGCATTTAACTGTCCAATTTCTACATTAAACTGTCCAAATCACACACTTTAACACCTATAATGCATACAAGCTTGTGATTATTATATTATTTGTGTGAATTAACCCACCTGGATCATTTGTAGGTTCTGGAAGATCATCAAATAAATCCATTTCTTAACCAAAGGTGAATAGAGAGTCTAAGGTGAAAAGCTGTTTAGCTTCTGATGAACCACGAGATACTCACCGATTCTCTGATCAAATGACACACGTACACCAGCAGATAAACTCTAAAAGAAATAAATATAACGACACAAAGATCTGTTGTTTGCTTTTTAGAGAGTAAAAGGGAGCAAATCAGCAGACTAAGGACAGGCGCTGTTTGAAAGTGAGTGTGTTTTGAATGCAGAAGCTAGCAGGCTAATGCTAACTGAATGAATTTAAAAAGGAAATGTACAAAATTATGTTTAACACCAGTAAACATATCGTATTATATGTGGCTAGCTGTTATTATACTTATAAAGCAACTCAAATGTACTTTATAATGTAGGAATACCTATTGCATTTTTGTTTAAAGATCATGGCTAGTTCTTCACGTTCGTCAAGCGTTGGTGGTATAGTGGTGAGCATAGCTGCCTTCCAAGCAGTTGACCCGGGTTCGATTCCCGGCCAACGCAGAAACATTTTTTGTTTCATTAAAAATAAATGCATTTAAACTACAGACGTTCTTGCTTACAGTTTTTCTCAGTCGCTTTGGTGCATTTCTCACATCACTATTTACATTTGCACAACAGTTAGTTCAACCTCAACAACATTCAGTCATTTGTGCACATCATAGTCGCAGTTTCTCATTCCTTCCAACAAATTGCAAATGCTTTTGGACATGCATCAATTGCTTTCATACAACTCTCTGCTGTTTTATAACATTATCATTTGCTTATGTCATGTCAGTCAAAATAGCCTACTTGTGAATGTTGAATAGTCATTCCATATAAAACTTATAGTCCTCATTTCATTGCTTGAATCAATACATACAAAAATGTTGAACTAGTTGTCAAAATCTGTCAAGCAAATTTTACACATTTTTTTAAATCTTTTTTTTCCCTGAAAATGTCTCCTAAATTGAACAATTTCTCTCAGGTGAATCTCAGCTTTCACTGATGAGAAGGGGTGTGTGAAGCATTAGTTGCAACCAATGATGTGGATGTGCATGAATGATTACAGTACTATGTATGTTGTATGTTCAGTTCCAATATGTACTGCAATATTGTTTCCAGTTGTGCACAGCTCTACCCAAAGGGAGTTTATGTTTGTTGTAAATAAGGGTGTATTTGTTCTTTTGCACAATGCTGTGAACAAATTACAATTGCAAAGAGCATATGCAGTAAAAATGTGAAACATACATATTCAGTGTCTTGTACTCAGTTACCTCACTAAATACAGTAATGTGTAACTTTACTGTATTTTTCAAATGCTGTGCAAATAGTATATAGTGCTGTCTTGAGCATTCTCAGGTAGTGTCACCAAGATCTGACTTTTTTGCATCGGAAAACATTTACAGAGTAAACTGTCATAATGAAAACATGACAAAGTCATTTGACTATCTTGTTCATAAACAATGGTGTCAGGACTTTTCATCTTGATGACACTGACACTTTCATTGACATGAATACTTGCTTTTGAGGAATGAGCTCTCCATTTTGAGCAAGTGACACGCTTTTGCAGGTTATCAACTAGGTTTTGCAGTTTGTACTAATTGTTTTGAGAACTGCATTAACTGTTGTGCAAATGTAAATAGTGATGTGAGAAATGCACCAAAGCGACTGAGAAAAACTGTAATAAAAAGTAAACAGTAGCACTAAAGTAGTACACTCAAAAAAAAAAGTTGCTGAAGTACTGTCAACTTGGATGTTTAAGTCATTTCAACTTATAATAGGCTACATTACACTGACTTAAACATGAGCTTTCAAACGTATTTCCCGTTACAGTTACAAATTACTTCATAAAAAAGTATTCAGTAATCCAAGCACTACAATATAAAAGTAATGTAATCTGATTACTTTTGAATTACTTCGAGGTCATAAAGTCAAGTAAACAGCAATATCATAAAAGTACTTTTATTTAATGTGAATTTAAAATGTAAACTAAAAAAAACTAGGCTATTAAAATTAAGCAATCGTGTCTTGTTTCACCAACTAGCCACTGTATATCTAATTATATAAAAGGCTATACTGACATCTAGTGGCTACAGTATTGTATTACAGATGGTTTTATTCTTTATTTTTTATTTCTTTAACATGTCCAAGGGAAAACAAATAATTATTGTTTATACACAACATTAAAAAGTCTACACACCATCTACATATTAGTCTATTTCAAAACACATGTTGATCAAGGCCGTGATATTTCACTTTCTGACCCTGGCGTTAGCCTTTTTTTTTATGGGGACGAAAAAATCCTGTTCATTTCTACATTTCCTAGCTCATTTTCCATTAGAGAACTTACACAAAACTGCGATCGTACAAACTTTGGAATTTTAAATCACAGACAAACACTACATTTTAGCTAACATGATTTCCGTGCTAGTCGTAGGCTAACTGCAGATGTTTAAGTTGGATTTTGAGTCCTTCATACCTGGAAGGCATTTATGTTGTAGCCTACAACCATGTTGTTTCCTTTTTCCTCTTTTAAAACAAAACAAACGGTGAAATTTCCATTTCCCCCGCGGGAAGCATCATAATTAATAACTTAGCTGCGAATCAACTGCGTCCCCGAATGGGGGTCAGCCCTATGTTCCCACATTTCTAAGAATTTTTTTTTACTGAAAATTTTGAAAATTAGGCCCTATGTTCCCACAGCCCTATGTTCCCACAACCATATGTTCCCACAGTCCTATGTTCTCTCATTTAACTATGTCCCCTATGAAGGGTAGGTTTTAGTGCTTGTGCTGGTACAGGGATAGCCCAATTACATCCCAGACAAGTCTCCCTCCTGTGAGGGGTAGGTTTAGGTATGTTAGGGTTAGGGTTAGGGCTGTGGGAACATAAGGCTGTGGGAACATAGGGCTGTGGGAACATAGACATACTCCCCTTAGAATAACTGTGTTATTTGCTTGGGCAACAGAACCAGGAAATAATCAAACAGCGCTTAATATAGCGTTATCGTGTCAAAAATAGTTTAGCTTTAAATGAAACCATTGTAATCCTGTAAGTATTCCCTTTCCTTTCTTTTTTTTTTTTTTTATAACAAAATTTAACTGTATTCTGATTACTTTGTTTTTTTGATGTAACTGTAACGACTGGTTACCATTTTTTGTATCCTGATTACGTAACGCCGTTACATGTATTCTGTTACTCCACAACCCTGTGTAAAACTGACAAAAAAATATCAAAGTGCTGACTTATTTATTTTGATGAGTTAAAGCTATGTAAACATATGATCATCGAAAATTTTTTTTACAGTGTAATAATAGTAGTAATACGCCCCAGTAGTATCTCGCATATATATATAGCAATGTGTATATACAATGTGCAGTTATTTGAGTCTTTCGTGTGACATGCATTTTTCTAATTTGTTTACCTTAACTTTAAGAATTTTTTTATTATAATTGGAAAATGGAAAACACTTCATGCAACAATGGGTGATCTGTGATATATATTTATATGACAGTATATAATTGATATTGAAATAGTATTTTTTTTCAATAAATATATAATGAAAATAAGTGTACAGTATAATGAGACTACACAATGCACTTTATTTAAATTAAATTACTATTAAAATTATTTAATTTGTTATAAATAAAAGTGACTAATGACTACACAATGTATTTATATATTAAAAATATATTATACAATAAAAATAAATGTGTAGTATAATGAGACTATACAACTTACTTTATTTAAAATAAATTAGTATTAAAATAATTAATTTTTTATAAATAAAAAAGTACAATGACACTATATAATGTCATTTATTGAATTACTATTATATATAAAAAATTATCATAAATATAAAATAAAAATATATGTGCAATTAATTATGACACTATATAATCTTATTTATAATAAATGACTAAAATAATTATTTTTATAAATAAAAATATATGTACAGTATAATGATACTTAAATGTAATTTATTATTCTGCATGTTTGGTAAAAAACTGTGATAGATGACACAAAAGACAGCAGTTTAGCGTTACACACACCTTGTTTTACACTGGCGGTTTTACTGTACAGTAAGAAGTTTTTTACATTCTTAGCAGTGGCTATATACACAACAACAACAAACATAAAAAAAAAATTAAAACATCAAAAATCAAAGATGGACAACGTCACATAGATGTAAGTTATAACTTAACAATAAAATAAATATTTAACAGTCGGAGAGATTGGACGCCCCTGGAGTCCAAAATGACATGATATGAGTCTGACTTTAAGACTGTATCTGGAGGAGAGAGAACACACACACACACACACACACACACACACACACACACACACACACACACACACACACTCACTCACTCACTCACACACACACACACACACACACACACACACACACACACACACACACACACACACACACACACACACACACACACACACACACACACACACACACACACACACACTCTCACTCACTCACTCACTCACTCACTCACTCACTCACTCACTCACTCACACACACACACGCACTTCATGTCTATATCTAACAAGACAACATGTAGACTTTCTCACATACACAGATGAAGTGTGAAAAACCATTAAAGGGTTTAAAGACGGTGTTCATCAATGTTTCATCCCAGAAGGGTTTGTAAAAAGGCATTTAGAAACACTATAGAAAACATTTCATGTCTCGTCAAGGCGACTGTGTGTGGCATCGAAGGGTTTGCATGGCATTCGAAATATGATCAGGTCGTAACCAAAGAGTTTCCAGACCGTCACACAGAAAAATCCTTCATGACTGACTGACTGACACCTTGAGAAACAAAGGAAGTAATAAAGACAGAAACACGTTAAACTCGTCGCATTTTGATGACGTCAGCAGGGACAAGCTGGAGCTTTACTGAAGCTCAGTTTCCTCAACCTGCAATGCCTTGAACTCAATCACGACTTCAACAAAACAAGCTGACCATTTCCATTACTTTTCTAGGTCTAGAAATCACCTTTTTAAATTTGATGACCTTTATGTTTCAAGGTTTCTCAAGATTCCTGATTCTTCAGAGAAAAGCAGTTGTCGAGAGTGTGAAATAAAACATGAAATACGTTGATTTTGAGTTGTTTCGGCTTACTTTAATGCTTGTTCCCCCTTTGAGAAGCACTGACCAATGAGATTTCACCATGGGCGGGGCTAGTTAGGACAAACCCTCAGTCATAATTACCGTACTTTCGAAGATAATGAAGACATGTGATGTTCTGCGGCAACACCATCAGTGAATCAGGTGGTACAGAGGTCACATGGTGCAAGTTGTGGAGCTCTCAGGAAATTCCCAGTTTACAAGTTGTAATTACGAGCTCTACGAGGACGAGAGTAAGCTGGAGTCTCGTAATTACGACACGTCACCTATTCATGGAAGAGACCAGGGAGGGAGTCTGTGAAATACTCTGCCTTTTAAAGCCTACATGTAAGATAGATCTTTTAATCCTTCCCTCGGGTCATTTTGACCCGGATTATTATTATTATTTCATTTTTTTAAGTGAGTGTTCATCTCAGGGGTCCAAGACCTTTTGTCTTTTGTCACACTTGAACCACGAATACACATAAAAAATGTAATGGATTCGAGGAGTTTTGTGGTTGAAATAAAAAAAAGTAATGAATCGGGTCAATTTGACCCCCTTAGGAATGAATGGAGTGCGAGGAATGCTTCAGTACACAGAGAAACTCTAAAAATAAAGATTTTATAAAGTCTACATGTGTATCTGAATGCATACTGAGGAGAAACTGACTTTAGGACCCAGCGGAACAGCTCATTTGCATATAGAGCTATAAGGCCATCTAGTGGCAAGAGTCATCAAATATCATGTTATATTTCTTTTCCACAAAAGGTCGCAAAGACACCCAATGTAAGATATTTAGAGCTGAATTAAAAGGTTAAGGCATGAAATTGTGAGTTATTTTGAATTTAAGTTGAAAGAATGTGAGGAAGTAATGTGCTTAAATTACTATTTATTGATTAAATCTAGTAATTTAAAGGTAAATTAAAAAAAAATCTACAAAAAAAATAGCAAATGAACCAAAATGAAATAAAATTAGCTTCAAAAATTAAGTATAATTTTAGGGCTTCGGGCCATTTTTATTTTATTTTATTTTATTTTATTTATTTTGACCCGCGAGGGAAGGATTTGTTACAAAACGCGAGGGAAGGATGAGCGTAATGAATGGAAATCTACAGTCAAGCACAGAATCAGTAGATAGAGCTTAACTGTGGCGTTAGTTTGGGGTCTAATAAACGTTTGCTTTTCCAAACCAAACATTTAGTCTGAAAGCGTTTCTGGTTGGCATTTCCAGATCATTCCAGGATCATATATAGATGGAGAAGATCGAGATTTCAGGCTGATATGTGAACGTTAAGGGCAAAGCAGAGAGTTTGATTGGTCAGTTCTGTTGATTGTCACCACAACATGTTAAAGATCCCATGATGCATTTCTCCTGTGTGTTGATTCATTTCTGCTCTGAAAAGCTCAAATCTAGCGAGCTGCCCGTATAGACAGTGTTTTAAGGCACTCCTGACTCTCTTTAAGCCAAATCCATGTATGATGACATGGAGAATATGATTCATTCAATACAGGAACGAATCAATGAAAATAGACTGTTTTGAATTCCTGGAGCACAAACTACATGTTGATCAAATAAAAAATTTAATTTAATTTATACTTTGAATGCAATGTAAGCCGCTTGATAAAAGCATCTTTTAGATGCATAAATGTAAAAATACAATATATATTAGTGCTGGGCAACAATTAATCGCATCCAAAATAAAAGTTTGTGTTTACATAATATATGTGTGTGTACTGTATATCATTATTTTGTATATATAAATACACACACACATGCATGTATCTATTTAATAAATATTTGCATGTATATACTGTTTATATATAATTTATATTATATATAAATATTTTATATATAAATAACAAATTTTTCTTAAATATATATACACATGCATATATTATAAATAGTATAGCACTAATTATAATTTTTTTCTTTTTTTTCCTTTTTTTTGTAAACAGACTTTTATTTTGGATGCGGTTAATCTAATTATATTGTATTTTACATATGTTGTGTATTTTGATGCTCATCGGAGGATCAAACGCGCTTGAAATCATTTGAGAGTCTCTCATGCCCTAATAAGGCAGGTGTCTATGTTTTAGGAAGCTAACTAGGTTTTGAACGGAGTCAAGAAGTGTCAAGACCACACGAAACCGACCAAACCAAGGCCTTGATGACATCAGAAGAAATAAGAGGTTGTTTCAGAAAGTTAGTCAGCGTTGATAGATCGAGTGAAAGTTGAGTCTGGATGAAGTTTCATCATTTGGACAGTCTGCAAACTCTCGGTACGACACTCGGATGGCTCTTGATAAGATCTCCGCCTCATAGGTAGTAAAACAGTGTTCCCCAAAGCCATGATATCACAGAGGTGGAGAACAGAAGGCACACTGTGATTGGTCGAGTCGAGGTGTTGTGGGCGGAGTATGGCTGGTTCCGGTCGTGACGGAGCGTCTGATTGGCCGGGTGAGGCTACGTCACGTCTGAACGAGGCATCTGATTGGCTGAGGAGAGTCTAGGCTTCGCTGGCTGTGCTGTTTCGACTCAAATCCCTGATTCCCTGCAGGATCCGCTTCATATGGCCCACTTTAGTCACGCCCAGGTCCTGACACACAAACATTAGATGCTTTCAGTCTGTAATTCATGACTGAAATAGAGCACATTTGAGTTGTACACAAAATATTGTTTTGTTTTATATTGATTATAACAGCGGATGCCATGACCCTTTGACTCCAATCCTACGTTTTTTTTTAATTATTGCATTTTTTAGAACTTAAAAACAACTTCCATTCATTGACAGAATAGATTAACAATATATAAAAAAATATGTACAAAAAAAAGAAACGTAAAAAAAAAGCAATACATTTTAATTTATAAGTGCCCCATTAACAATGTGAAAAAATAATATTATAAATGTATATTTTTTTATATAAATTTTTTTTTATTAGTCTATTACATTATATCATTACTCAGTATATAGTCCTGAACCATTAGATGCAGTGTTATTTAAGTATCACTGATATACTATTTATAGTTTTTGTTAATATTCTGAATTCATTTTTCAAACTTTATTTCATTTAGTAATTTTATTGCATTTGTAATTTGTTTTCGTTCTCTTAAAATATGTCTATAAAGTTTTTTTTTTATTAAGTTTATTTAGTTTTAGTTATGTTAGTGCTTCAACTTAAACTAAGTGAAAATGACTTGGCAACAAGCTGAAATAAAATACACTTAAGTTATATTTTACTTTATTTCGGTTAATGTTTATGTGATTTTAAGTAATGGATTTTTAGTTTCAGTTAACGATAATAACCCTGATGAGATCTGATATTTATTTATTTTATTCTAATTCTATTCATTTAATCAATTTATTTTTATATTTATTTTAATAATTTATTTCAATTAATTATTTTTAATCAAATTATTTTTAATTTAATATATTTATCATTTTAATAAATTATTTATATATTTATTTTAACCAAGTATATTTATTTATTAGTTATTTGCATAAAATTGTATTTGAATCAAACTTAGTTAGTTTCATCTTCTCTTAGTTCGTTTCATCTTCTCTTAGTTGGTTTCATCTGGTCTTCATGATTGATGTGTTGGTTCTGTGTTTACAGCACAAGTAAAGCGTGTCAAACCTTCAGGTCTCTCCTCTCCAGCTGGAGCAGTTCTGGTCCTCTGATGTCGTGTCTGATGAAGATCTCCTTATACTCGGACAGACAGAGCGTCTCCAGCCAGACGCCCACCTCCTCCACACCCCAGGTGTTCACTGCTCAGAGAACACACACACCTTTTACACTCACACACACACTCACTGGATGAGCTGAGAGAGGTGGACACTAGGGCTGGGCAAAAAAATTTATTTTTAAAATGTGGTTGATTCAAAATCGATTCTCAAAGGCCACGAATCGATTATTATTTTTTATTTTTTTCATATTTATTTATTTTATTTATATCTATCACCCAAAAGCCAGAATTAGTTTTCCTCCACTGTTCATAGGCTAACCTGATCCTGTTTGATCAAGGCATGCCACTGTGATATTCTCAAATTTTCAGCATCAATTTTTCTATTCATTGCATGCATTTGAAATATAGAGTTGGCTTCTGTTTAAATGTACCTAAAATAAAAAGAGTTTAATATACAGGGTTGTGGCTCTTTATTTCTTTTTATTAATTAACCACTTGTAAACTTATGTTCACTGTTCTTTTTTATAACTTAAAGGATAATTAAAAAAGGATAATTTTTATAAAATAAAGGATTTGTATTAAATCTATATTCATTGAGTCGAATCGAGAATCGAAATCAAAAATAGAATTTATAATCGAAATCAAAAACCAAATCGAATTAAGAGCTTGTGAATCGAAATAGAATTTAGAATCGAAATCGGAAACCGAATCGAATTAAGAGCTTGTGAATCAAAATCGAAAATAGAATTTAGAATCGAAATCGAAAACCGAATCGAATTAAGAGCTTGTGAATCGAAATCGAATGGAATTGGAACATCTTAATGGACACCCAGCCCTAGCGGACACTCAGGCCATACCTGGCATGTTGAGGGCGGCGCACGTCTCTTTATTTTTGTTGTTTTTGTCTTTCTTGAATTTGGGCACAAGGCGAAACTTTGCACTGCGACTCCGCTTGGAGAAATCAGACAGCTGACCCTGCACACAAACACACATTAATACACTGGAATACTGCACAATATACCAAAATACAAACATTTAGCTGACGCTTTTATCCAAAGCAACTTACTAATGAAGAGAGCAATAGAAGCAGTTAAACTAACAGTAGGACAACAATATGCAAGTGCTGTGACCCTTCCCAGTTTAGTCTAACACAGTATATGTAATTTTATCGAAATAATATCGAGATATGGCTTAGTGCGCTTGTCAAATCATGCAAGCTGTGATTTAATAAAATAAATATAAGCGCTACTATTATGAGCTGCATGCATGTAAATGAGCAACGGCAGCACATGATTTTATCCACCGGCAACCCGTCAAAATAAAAGCATGATGGGTTCCTGTTTGAAAATGGAGAAATTAAGACAAATTTAAATTTAATTTAAATTTTACAATTAAATCAAATTAGTTGTATTACTCAATTCTTTTTTAATTTTACAGAACAACTGTGTTATTACAATATATTTCTTTTTTTGTTTTAAATATCTTTATTAAATATCTTTTAAATATCTGGTTTGGACCAGTTCAGTATGACTTAAAATAATAACACCTATGATTTTATTGGTATTAAAAAAAAAAATATTTCACAAAATAAGAAATATATTGTAATAACACACAAAAAAAAAAAACGAATTTTGTTTTCTAGTGTTGAATTTTTCCCCCTTTTTTTATTTTATCACAATAAAATCTGTTATTATTTTAGTCATATTGAACTGGTCAAAACAGTGGGAATTATTATAAGATTAAAAAATATATATATAAATAAAATGGTGTAGGATTTACTTTGAAATAATTTCCACTCAGAAATTTCTAGTAAATTTCACAAATAATTGGCATGTAAGAATGTTGAATTAAACGTGAAATTTTGAAGTAGAAAGACTGATATTTCTTATAAAACTTCTTCCAATAATCTTTGTCTTATTCACAACTACAAAAGCGTAGCTGAAGCTTTTACTAAATAGTTCAGCACTAAAAGTATTTTGCCATTTAAAAAAGTCTTCAGAGTAGAAAGTACATTTTTAATCAGTTTTGTTTTTCTTATTTTCTATGCA
>NC_138733.1:4895510-4898010 GCF_965113295.1 Leuciscus leuciscus | reverse complement strand
TACCAGTATAGAAGTGTGTCAACAAACAAACTATTCTTTCATGATAATCGCTATTATATGTCCTTTTCAAGCTTTATTTGATTTATTTATTCAAAATATGTTATGACTGTCAGTCAAAAAAAGATGCACTATATAATATAACACTACAAAAATACACTACAGTTCATTAAAAAAAAAGTAGAAATTAATACTTTTATTCATCAAGGATGCATTAAATTGATCAAAAGTGTCAGTAAAGACATTTATAATGTTACAAAAGATTCTATTTCAAATAAAATTAATTATGTACTTTTGAACTTTCTATTCATCAAAAAATCCTGAAAAATAAAATGTATCACAGTTTCCACAAAAATATGAATATTGATAATAATCATAAACCTTTCTTGAGCCTCAAATCATCATATTAGAATGATTTTCTGCAGGATCATGTCATGTCACTGAAGACTGGAGTAATGATGCTTTGATCACAGGAATAAATTACATTTGAACATATATTCACATAGAAAATAGCTTCTTTAAATTCTATTCATATTTCAGAATTGTAACTGTATTTTTGATCAAATAAATGCAGGAACTTTTGAACATGATCAGACGTTTTTGCCGTGTTTACGTACCTGCATTTCTCGGGATGCTCATCACGTTTGTTGTTGAAGTCCAGAGAGATTTTGGCATCCAGGCCGATCCCGAAATAATTATTCATCACGCATTTCTCCGTGTACAGATCCCTGAAACACACACAGAGAAGAGGCACTTTCCCATCAGCATTTTCCCTGAAACCCCTTTAGAGGTCAGTGTTGACAAGATCATGTGACTCACAGGTTCTCTGGGTCACAGCTGAAGGGGTCGGCGTTGACCAGCAGCCTGCTAATCACTGACCCGCTGAAAGAGCCCGACACACCCGCCCTGAGACCTGCACACACACACACACACACACACCGCATGAGCGTCTCAACAACATCAAACACTGCTGTATTCATCCCCAATGCTGCTCTTGCGTCATGTTAGCAACATGCTAATTATGTTAAAATTATAACATGTTAATGTTAGCGACATGCTAACAACATTCTAATAGTGTTAGCATTGCGTAAACAACATCCTAATCACGTTATATTCTTGTTAAAAACATGCTAACAAAATATGAATCATGTTAGCATCAATGCTAGCAAAATGCTAATGATGTCAACATTTTGCTAGCAACATGCTAATTGTGTTAGTATCTTGTGTTAGTACTAGTACACCTGAGACCTGCACGCACACACACCGCGTGAGAGTCTGAACAACATCAAACACTGCTTTATTCATCACCACTGCTGCTCTTGCGTCATGCTAACAACTTGCTAAAATTGTGCTAATCTTGTTAACATAATGCTAGCAACATGCTAATCATGTTAACATATTGTTAAAAACATGTTAACAACAACATGCTTATTGTGTTAGCATAATGCTAGCAACATGCTAATTGTGTTAATATTATAATAAAATGTTAATCATGTTAGCATCAATGCTAACAAAATGCTAATGATATCAGCATCTTGCTAGCAACATGCTAATTGTGTTAATATTATGATAACAAAATGTTAATCATGTTAGCATTAATGCTAGCAAAATGCTAATGATATCAGCATCTTGCTAGCAACATGCTAATTGTGTTAGTATCTTGTGTTAGTACACACACCCGTCCTGAGACCTGCACGCACACACACCGCATGAGCGTGGGATTCACGCTGTAAGTAATTCTCTTACTGGGATACAGGATCTTGGTGTTCAGCATGGGCATATTCTCCCGACTTCCTGTCTGGGCAGGAAGTGAGGCGGAGCTGCCTATGGACAGGCGTTCTTTACTGATGAGCTTCTCACACGGAGTCTTAGACACTGAGAGAGAGAGAAACATGAGTGAGTGACAGTGTGTGTATGTAAGGAAGGAGTTGTGGCGCTGAAAGAGCCTCACCTCTTCGACTGGCTCGCGTTCTGTTGCTGTACGACAGCAGAGATAATCGCTCAGCGTCATCATCCTCATCTTCATCCTCCGCAGGCAGTGACGGCAAACCTTCCTCTGTCTGAGCGTTCTGTTCATCCACAGCTGAAACACCAGGTCACACATGTCAAATCAGTTTTGAACTCATGTGTTTCATTATGTGAAGTAGGGATGGGAAACGAATTGAACCAAGAGCTTGTGAATCAAAATCGAATCGATTGGTGAAATCTGTGTCGATACTCAATAAAACATGCTAGCAACATGCTAATTGTGTTAGCATCATGCTAGCAAAATAGTAATCGTGTTAACATCATGCTTGCAAAATGCTAATCGTGTTAGCATCATCTTAACACGCTAATTGTGTTAACATCTTGCAAAAAACATGCTAATCATGTTAACATATTGCTAAAAACATGTTAACAACATACTGATTGTGTTAGCATCATGCTAATTGTGTTAATATCATGATACCAAAATGCTAATTGTTAACATCATGCTATTAACATGCTAATTGTGTTAGCATCA
>NC_138733.1:4885510-4890510 GCF_965113295.1 Leuciscus leuciscus | reverse complement strand
GTTAACTTTAAGGTCCAGCTATAATATTTCAATTTGAATACAGTTGATATAATGTGTTATTTGCAAGCTATATACCAATAAACATTTTGAGATCATGCACTCCAGGCAAAATTTATTTGTAGGTAAAGTGGGCCGGCTGGTCTGGTAAAGTGGGCCATCCCTGATTTATCAAATATTATCCTGTATCTTAATAAAAAAACACTTAAGTTAAGTTTCTCTAAACACTTTAAATGAACTTAAATTGTGTCCATTTTTTTAAAGCCTTATATTCTGCATTTACATTTTGCTCCTCTTATCCTTTCTTCACTCCACAGATTGAACGTAATGCCTCGTCTTATTTTCTGCTTTTTATAAATAAAAAAATCCACTATATCCACTATAAAATAATCAATGAATGACAATTTATTTAATGAATTTGAGCATAATTACTGAAGGTTAAAGGTCGCCCACTTTACCTGAATTACACTGGCCCACTTTATCTTACACATTCAGCCAAAGTGGACCAACAATATTTAAACACCATAACGCATTTTAAAACAGTTCATTCATTGCATTTCATTCCCTGTTAAATGTAGTAACAAACAAACCAGGAACTCTCACAATAATATTTGTTTACATTTAGTGAGCAACCCTTATAAGTTAGAAAATAAAATCATTTAAAGAAATAGTGTCTCTTTAATTAACCCCTTTAGTGTCACCCATTTAGTTGCTCATATATATTTAGAACAATAATATCTTAGTAAAAACCTAAAGTAATACTGACAAACTATATATCATTTGAAAGCTTACAATCTCTAGTTTTCATATTTGGTGGCTGTTTTTTAAAAATAAATTACAGAGGAGCAGTAATTTATCAATTTGCAACAACAATATTTCATATTCATTAGGTGTGTTTAGGCCTTTATTTTGAAATAGAAATAAACATGAAAAATTAAATTTTAGGAGAAAAAAAGGTCTGAAAATGTTTTGAATACATAGAAAAATATTATGGATTCTCGATTTGTGACGCGGCAGCGAGCTATAACGCACATATGTGCTCTTTTTACGTGTTTTTTAGAGGTTGAAATCAAATCAAATACTGCCAAACCACCCATACTATTTCTGAATAGGATGTATACTTCATAAATTGTATGAAATTATGGAAATACATGGTTCAGATCACTCAAAACATATATGAAAATGGAGGCGCCCTTATATGGTCAGTAAGGAAGCTGGCTGTCCATCTAGTGAAAACGTCTGGTACTGCGCCCAAATAAAATCTCACTGAAAGCTCATTTTTTGAGATATCAACCTAAAATTTGGATCACAACTTGTTTAGATTTTTGGCTTTAATTTTCTTGCAGTTTTAGAGTAAAATATATTTTTTAATATATATAGATATATATATATTTTATATAAAATATAAATAATTATATTTTTACATTGTACATTTTCATAAACTCAAACTTATATAATCTATTCTTCTTTAAAACAAGACCAACCATATGTCTATATTCCAAAGCATTCTTGAATTACAAACATTTAAGTTTGGATAGTGATTTTCATGTCTATGCGAAAAAAGGGGGGGTCACAATTAAAGGGTTAGGTTTCAGAGCTGTCATGCTCTGAAAGTGTAAACTCATTGAGCACAGTACAATCAGACTTAAACGGTCCACTTTACCTGCATTCACCCTACCTATAATCCTCAAATCAAAACTCATGATAGTGAGTGACAGACCTTCGCAGGACAGCCCGTGAGAGGTGACTCCGGACAGAGCCTCCCGGCAGACGTTACAGTACGTGGGGCGAGCGTGGGAACAGGCGTACCAGTTATGCATCCCAGAGAAATGATCCATACTGAACTGAGTGGACTAGAGCAGAGAAACAAGCATGAAACTGATCAGAAGTGACGTTTATAATGGTACAAAAGATTCTATTTCAAACAAATGCTTTTTCTATTCATCAAAGAATCCTGAAAAATAAAATGTGTCACAGTTTCCACAGAAATATGAACCGTTTTCAACACTTATAATAATCTGAAATGTTCCTTAAGCAGTAAATCATCATATTATACTGATTTCTGAAGGATCATGTGACACTGAAGACTTTTTGAAAAAAAAAATTCAACCCCAGACTTTTGGGAATAAAATATTTTTCAACCCCAGACTTTTGGAGAAAAAATTATTTTTCAACCCCAAACTTTTGGGAATAAAATATTTTTCAAACTCAGACTTTTGGGAAAAAAAAAATTTCAACCCCAGACTTTAGAAAAAAAAAAAAAATTTCAACCCCAGACTTTTGGAAAAAATAATGTTTCAACCCCAGACTTTTGAACGGTAGCGTAAGTTATTCAAACCTGTGGTATAACCTCAAATAACCCTGTCACTGAATGCAACGAAAAAGAGACTTTGGAGTAATGCATTTCTCTAATAAACACTAAACAGACAGTACAAACGTTCCACTAAATGGAGAATCTCACCTCGAAGTGTTCTCTGTTCTGAACACTCTTCAGCGCTGCGATCCATTCCTCCATTTCTTTCCTGTTTTCCGCACACAGAATCAGCCGACGACACGGAGTGATTACCTACAGAGAGAGAGAGAGAGAGAGAGAGAGAGAGGAAAAACTCAGGAGTCGGTCATGTGAAACTGAAGAGATCGGAAAAGATTTGTTCAAGTGTAATAAGCTGCTTTATCCACACATAACCTTTAATGTGTGTGTGAGCAGCAGAAACATGTGTTTCTCCTACAAACTGAGGCAAAGGAACAAGGAACACACTGTCCACACTCTCTCTCACACACACACACACACCTCGAGCAAAGAGCTCTTGTTATTCAACTTACAGGGTGCCAGCTAGGGCTGGGTGACAGAGCAAACATATCTGCAATGATTTTGCTAGTAATATGACATTACGCAACCAAAAGAAAAAATATTGCAATGAGATTTTTATTTGGCCATTAAGTTTACCTAAATACTGTGACATTATATTAGTTTCACATTTCTCCTCTTTTTAGCAATTCATGATTAGTAGGAGAAAAAAAAAGCGTTACGATCAGATCAAGAGTGAGTCAAACAAATAGTTAGCATTATTATTATTACTCAAAAATGTTCACTCAAGTTTTAGTGCATATGTTTTTAATTATAATGTAGTTTCTATTGATGCATATAAATAAAAACGATTAAATACTCATAATAACCAGAGTGAAAAAGGGTTGATTAGTTTTAGATAATGCATTTAACCTCTTGCATTAGGTGACACTTTCAATAAGATCTCATTTGTAAACATTCGACATGAACTAACAATCAGCAATATATTTATACAGCATTTATTAACATTCATTTGTTCAATGTTTGTTCGATATCGGCCCGATAAGTAAATTAGGCCGATATATTAAAGCGGATAAATAATGTATTATTTCCTTCAGCTGAGACTCTTCAGATGCGCACTGTTCAACATGATGGTTTTAAATTGCTTGAAATATGATTGTAATCACTTCAAAAAAGGAAAATACAGTCAAGCGCAACATGTGCTGTCATATCGGCTGCATAAAATTATAATGAGAACATCATAATTGTGTGTTTGGGACGTGGCTTTTAATGGTGAGACTTTTGTTTTTACAATCAGGCTCTCAAAAATTATATAAAAATTTGGATTTAGATTTATCGGTCAATATATCGGTTATCGGCTTTCAAATGTAAAGTATTATCGGTTATCAGTATCGGCCAAAATATTAATATCGGTGGATCCCTAATATATATATATATATATATATATATATATATTTATTTATTTAAATTAAACCTTAGAATTTCTAATAGAGTTAGAATGCAAAATAGAATCATGCTTACTGGTGAGTGTGTGTGTGTCTCTGTGTGTCTCTGTGTGTGTGTGTGTGTGTGTACGTCAACTTCCCAATCCGTTTCCTCCAGCTGCTGACAAAGACCCTCTGTTCCCACACGGATAAAAATAACTCGCGCCTTTCCTCCGCCAGCACACACACACACACAACACACACACACACACACACACACACACACACACACACACACACACACACACACACACACACACACATAAACCGATCATATTATTCATTTGGCAGAGGAGTACACAAGCTGCCTCATAAAACCAGCTAAAATACGCAGACACATGTATCAGCTGACACACACAGCGTCTGCTTAATGTCTTTGATGTAGATCTTCAAGCCACTTTCAACACACACACACACACACACACACACACACACACACACACACACACACATTATCAGCGCTATCGTAACGCCAGCTGAACCGTGTCATACGACTCAAACCGCTTTTGGGGTTCAGTTGCATAAGCTGAATTGATCCTGTTTTCAACAGTTTAACACACAGCTGCGACACTAATCTAATCTAATAACACACATAATGAAATATCAGCTTCACACTAATCTGTATAAATGGTGCAATATAAATAAACCATGACTTTTCACTATGCTTTACTCTCTCATTTAACCCCAACATTTTAGCACTGGGTTTCACATGTGTGAGGATTAATTACTGTGTAAAGCATGAAACAAGATAACCCAAAATATTGACCTTAGATTAACAAGCACAAGTGTGGAGAGCCCATCTGATTGGCTGACAGACTTTCTTATTCGGTTTAAAGGTGAAGTTTGACATTTTCTGGAGGTTTAAACAGAGTCACTAAAAGTCAGGGTAACAGTTTACAATACGGTCCCATTAGTTAATTAGTTAACTATGTGCAACTATAGCTGATGCATTTATTAATCTGTGTTCATGTTAGTTCATGTTATCAGAGGTCCATTAAATAATATTAACAGATATAACTTTCATTAAATAAGATCAATAAATGCTTTAGATGTATTTTTCATGGTTAGTTGATGTTAAAGTCCCGCGTAGTCAATCATTTAATCCCTTAAAACTCATCTTTAATCACCAAAATGACATATTTAAACCTTTTTTTCCTTCTTCATGCCTTAAAATATCTTGAATGTAACTCGACACCCTTGCCTCATTTTGT
>NC_138733.1:4843010-4878010 GCF_965113295.1 Leuciscus leuciscus | reverse complement strand
AAATTTAGTTAAAATTCTATAAAAAAAAAAATCTTAATATAATTTAAAGCAGGGCACTTTATAGTTTATAGATACTTTATATCCATTTGTGGGAGTGACCATTTCATATAATAATTTCTATTTTCAAAACGGTTACGTCTGGATTCACTTCATATAGTTTGTTATGGAGTGAGAAAATCCCACAGACGTACTACAAATAACACGGACACACAACACACTACACTACACAATTTGAAACATTAAGCGCTGACGAATGCGTAGATCAAACATGCGTCTGAGCTTTCTGAGCTTTACAGATACAACAACCACACAAGATCACATGCAGATTCTACATACAATCTGCTGCAAAGAACATCATCCGAGCCACAAATACACACATGCAACTCTAGAAATCCGCCAAATCACACACTGACCATCAGGATACAGGCGAGAAATCATAAAACAGCTCACACACACACACACAGATGGAGAGTGTGTGTAACACTAACCTGGAACCTAGAGCAATCCATGAGGGACAGGACAGAGCGAGACGCGTCTGACTGATGCGAGGCTCACACACACACACATATACACACACACACACACACACACTCGAGCTGGTTTCCGTTGACAGTAAATGCCCTCTTCTCTGTCAGTGAAGGCACCTGTCTGTCATTTCAGCTCTCACACACACACACACACACACACACACCCCCCACAGGAAGCTTGACCTGTTTGTGCAGCGCTCAGTCTTTGAGAAGCGCTACCAAAATAGCTCACGGCAAACCTCTGTTCAGATAATAGAGTCATTTCCTAACCGCGCGCTCACTTCACATCTGACACGCGTCACTGACATGAGCGGATGAGGCCTTTCATTGAGTCCAGTGCATGCTTCAATCAGGGCTGAGTCTCGTTAAATACAACTAATAACATTAAAAACATGGTAGCACTTCATTTTACACTCCATGCACATGCTATAGACTCATTACCGTAAATGCAATAACTGGGTAATAACCCTGAACCTAATCTTAACACATGTGGTTACCTGATATTACCAGTACTTTCTTACGCAAGTACACTGGGAGGAAATGTACTGTAAAATACAGGCCAACCGAAATCATTTCCATTACTCGAAATAACATAAAACATAACATTTCAAATCATTTATAATTATTTTATTTCTCATTTTCATTTAGTTTCAGTTTAACTACAATTTTTTTTTTTTAAATAGACATTTAAAAAAGCTAATAAAAATACACAAAAAAATGACAAAAACTTTAACTGATATTAAAATGAAAACAGAAAATATACAAATAAAATCTAATTAAAAATATTAACAAAACTATAACAGCATATAGAAATGGTGCTAAAATACACTCTAAAAAAGTAAAGGTTCCAAAAGCGATGTCATAAAGAGAACCTTTCAGTGAACAGTTCTTAAAGAACCATTAGTGAAGAACCTTTAGAACCTTTTGTGGAATGAAAAGATTCTATGGATGTTAAAGGTTCTTCACGGAACCATCGATTCCAATAAAGAACCTTCATTTTCTGATGTTAATAAACAGAAACTAATGTAGCAGCAGTGAGTGTGAGTGTGTGTGTGTGTGTGTGTGTGTGTGTGTGTGTGTGTGTGTGTGTGTGTGTGTGTGTGTGTGTGTGTGTGTGTGTGTGTGTGTGTGTGTGAGCGGGTCTTGCTGAAATAACTCGCAGATGCTACTTTGATTTCTGTCACTGCAAAAATGCACTTGTCTTATAAATGCACCGCAACAAACCACTATTTACTGTGTGTGAAGAACATGTTTGCATGGACTAATCAGTCGGCATGCGGGTTTGCAAACTCCATCACACTGAAATAACTCATTTAAAGGTCTCAAGGGGCTTCAGCACTTCACAGATACAAGCATTGTTGAGTGTATTATTGTACAACTTTCAAGCTTTTTAATTGTTCTGGATTCCATTTACTTTTCCCATTTTAATTGGTCTGGACTTTGTTTGAATGGTTCAATTAAATTTTAGTAGTAGTAGAGTTTAATGCGCATCCGCTTCACAGGCTATTTCATGGCAAATACAGATTATTATACATTATAGAAAATGTAAAAAAAAAAATATATATATATATAATACAACAAAAATATTTTATAAAACAAAATGTTATATATATATAATTCTATAAAAGATTAATTGAATGTGCTTTTGATTGAAATTGTAAACGTTTTTCTTACAAAATATGTCCTTAAAAGTTTGTAAATTAAATTTTAGCAATCAAAATTCATGTTTAATTAATTGAAATCATGAAACCTATACAATTTAACAATTTATTGTTATACATTTTTAAGGCCCTATGAAATGTGTTTTATTTTGTCTCAA
This sequence comes from Leuciscus leuciscus, assembly GCF_965113295.1. Lineage (NCBI taxonomy): Eukaryota > Metazoa > Chordata > Actinopteri > Cypriniformes > Leuciscidae > Leuciscus > Leuciscus leuciscus. The sequence continues at coordinate 4,875,664 of NC_138733.1, read as the reverse complement.
AATCTGTTTTAATTTTTGCATGGAGTCCATTTTAATGGTTTAGTTCAATTTAAATAGTAAAAAAACGCAAAAAAAAAATAGCAGGAACTCAAAAAAAAAAAATCTTGATTTATGATTTAATACAAAAATATGATCAAAAACAGTGGTAATCGAATGAAGGCATAAAACATTACAAAAAATATTTTAAAAGTAATCAAATGAAAATGAAGCATTTTATTTTATTTTTGGCAAACACAAGTTTACTGTTAAGACTTAAATGTGTATGACAAATTGTGGCTTTTTTATTCAACATCAAATGTGCAATGTCGAAATATGCAGAGAGACAAGCTATTTGGACCGGATGAGAGGAATGTAAGCCATCCAACAATACAGGAATACACATAATAAGCAGCAATTCTACAGGAATATGCATTTATATAACAGGCACATAACAGCGGTAATGTAGAAGAAATATGCAGGAATATCAGCAATATTGCAGGACTAGTATTAATACAATAGAAATGCACTGCAGGAATATACAGTGACGCTGCATGAACGCACAGAAATATTACAGAATATACTGTGAGAACATCATTCATTTATGAACTGCTTTAATTTAGCAGATGCTTTTATCCAAACTCAGGTTTATTTGCATTGCACTTTTCACAACGTTTCAACGTTTCAATCAGGAAGTGTTCTGTTATCAGTCAGAGATGAGTGTGTCATATGGCAGCAATAATTCAATACAGCTATAGGATAATATAAGTCAATATGTGGTTAGTAAGCATCATGTATTGAGTTGAGCAGAGTAACAAACACGTCAGGCTTGTGATCGTAACCCAAAGCTTCTGCCGAATGAATCAATGGAAATGAATATACAGAAACACTTTTTCAGCGGCGCTGGTTCCGAAGTATTTTTTCCATTCGTTTCTCCCATTGGGATTTCACTTCAATTATTGAAGAGTTATAAGCCATGAATCAAGCCAATCAGATACGAGGCGAATCACAACATCACAAACTTTGATTGGAAACAGAAAAGATTTTGAAAATCGGACAAAAAGACCCTTTTAATAAAGGAAAAGAACATTGTTCGCAATATGATGCATTGCGAACAGCATAATCAAATTAAAAATAGTGAAGAAATATAAAACTATTTTTCATTTGCTGTGCTTCACGGGAGTGGGCGGAGCTAACGAGATCTTTTAGCGAGTTTTGCTTGCTTCAACTCTGATTGGTGGAATTTTCTGTACAGCATTATGGGTAATGTAGTTTTTCACTAGGAATTCTGTTGTTAAACACGATTATTTTAAAACTAAGCTGAAATAATGTAGGCTGACGCCTTCAACCGAATCAAAAAAATTGATTAACAACCTCGTAGCTCACAGTAAAGCTGACTTGAAAAGTTTTTAAATGATCATTAAAAATCAGCTTTCCGATGGAGAAAATGAATGGAGTTTTTACTTCTGTTGCGCTCTTTTGCAAGAACAGGAAAAAAAAGAGCAATAATTGTACCTTTAGGGTTGTCATGGACATCTTATTTACCCCTAAAGGTTCACAGTAGTACCGTAAGGGTATATATTGCTATTTTAAGGAACTAAAATGCACTTTTAGTGGTAGATAAGCTACAAAGCTGTCGTTTGTGTGATCACTGTGTGATCTGATCTGATCTGATCGTTACTGCACATGCACAGAGAAAACTCTCTCTCTCTCTCTCTCTCTATATATACATATATCAGATGCTTGTGAGTAAAAGGTGTCTGTAGCTCCGAGACAGGGGTCTGGCGGGTCAAGCGTGACCTTTGAGCGGACAGATGCCTGCGGTTACTGTAGCGAGAGCTCTTTCATCTCACCTCTGTCTGATCTGACTCAAAGAGACCGTGACCGATCTGAACCGTGACCCCCCCCCCCACCACAAACACAAACACACACACACAAACGCTTCCCAGAATTCACTCGTGGTTTACAGGCCCGGCATGATGTGGCCATCACCCACGCCTCAGTGTTACTAACTAATGCCTAACTAACAGTGTTACGTTAACTAGTGCATTCTCTATAGAAAGGGCTTTTTATTTTTTCCCAAATTTCGTTTTTTCCATTTCTGTTTTTTAATTGTTCTGGATTCCATTTACTTTTCCCATTTTAATTGGTCTGGACTTTGTTTGAATGGTTCAATTAAATTTTAGTAGTAGTAGAGTTTAATGCGAATCCGCTTCACAGGCTATTTCATGACAAATACAGATTATTATACATTAGAGAAAATGTTTTAAAAAATTTAATATAATACAACATAAAAATATTTTATAAAACAAAATGTTATACATATAATTCTATAAAAGATGAACTGAATGTACTTTTGATTGAAATTGTAAAAGTTTTTCTTACAAAATACGACCTTAAAATTTTGTAAATTAAATTTTAGTAATCAAAAATTATGTTTAATTAATTGATATCATGAAACCTATACAATTTAACAATTTGTTGTTAAAAAATATACATTTTTAAGGCCCTATGAAATGTGTTTTATTTCGTCTCAAATTCTGTTTTATTTTTGTATGGAGTCCATTTTAATGGTTTAGTTCAAATTAAATAGTCAAAAAACTTTTTTTTTTCTTCTGGATTTATGATTTAATACAAAATTATTAGCAAAAACAGTGGTAATCAAATGAAGGCATAAAACATTTATAAAAAATATTTTAAAAGTAATCAAATGAAAATTAAACATTTTATTTTATTTTTGGCAAACACAACTTTACTGTTAAAATTTAAATGTGGATGAAAAATTGCATGACTAATCTTTGAAAAGAAAGTTTAACTAATTTCATTATTAATATTATTACCTTGAGAAGTACATTCTACTGTATCATAGTAATATATTTCTGTCATAATTTCTTCAAGTTGAGCCAAACTTTTATTTTGACAGGTTGTCCTGAAGACCTTTGACTTTCTCTGCATATTGAATGATATTTTTGCAAACTGAGATGTTGAAATGCTGTTGACGAGAGTCTCAGAGCGTCTCTGTCAGTATTTACCCTCATGTCTGTGTCTAATTCATACACTTTTACTGTAAAAAGCAGCTTGCTACATTTGAGCTTTTCTTTCCAGAACGAGGAACATTTCTGCAGATTTATGGCTTTAATTGAAGCACTTTCAGTTACACTTTATGTCAAGGTGTCATTGTTACAGTGTAATTATATATTGAAGTACTGAGTAATATTAATAAACTACATGTACTAGGATTAGGGTTTGGTTGAGGGTTAGTTGCATGTAATTTACTGTTATTACTATGGTAAGTACATGTAACACATGTAACAAGGACACTGTAAAATAAAGTGTTACAGCACTTTATATACACTCGGCTGTTAATTGCCCTTCAACATTAGTAAATAATTTTTCTTCGTTTTCTAGGTGCAAGATATCAAAACAATAAAACTGAAGATAGCATAAGAGCATATAAACGATGCAAACACAAATCATCTCCGGCCCGTCCAAAACGACAGAGCATCACCTCTCATATTTAGTGTGTGTTCTTAGTCACCACACACACACACACACACACACACACACACACTATTACTGAACATCCCGCAGTTAAGCAATGGCTTTCACACTCAGCTAATGATATCGCAAACCATAACCATAAACTTAGATGTAACTCACAGCTGATATTCATAACAAGCAACAACATGAAGTAACACTTTGTTTTAAGGTGACGTAGTTGTTACACGTTCCTACATTTAGTTACTATAGTAATATAACTATTAATTATGCATAATTACATGCAACTAACCCTAAACCAAACCCTAACCGTAACTCTTTAGTAAGTACAGTAGTATTACTCAGTACTTATTTGAGTAAGTACAATGTAACTATGTCACCTAAAAATAAAGGGTTACACTTTATTTTCAGGTGTCATTGTTACAGTGTAATTATATATTTAAGTACTGAATAATATTAATTAACTACATGTACTTACTATAGGGTTAGGGTAGGATTAGGGTTTGGTTGAGGGTTAGTTGCATGTAATTATGCATAATTTACTGTTATTACTACGGTAAGCACATGTAACATATGTAACAAGGACACTGTAAAATAAAGTGTTACCAAATAAAGTGTTACTGTACACTTTATTTTAAGGTGTCTATGTTACACTTTAATTATAGGCTACATTTAAGTACTGAGTAATATTAAGTAACTACATGTACTTAGGGTTAAGATTAGGATTTGGTTGAGGGTTACTTGCATGTATTTATGCATAATTAATAGTTATTACTATAGTAACTACATGTAACATATGTAACAATGACACTGTAAAATAAAGTGTTACCCAATAAAGTATAACCGAACATGATTTTGAGGACTTATATAAAATTGATATTGTCGAGTCTTTCAAATAGGGCAAACTGGTTATGCATTAATAAAACCTGCTCCAACATGCTCCATTAATGCACTATTACATAAATCAGAGAATTCTGTCACAATCAGTCTCTCAGGAAGTGAAGGAAGTACGGGACTTATTCTTAATCACTTTATCTATCATTTAGCTGGAACAAACTTGAATGTCAACACTATTAATATGATTCTGAATGACTTTTTTTTTCTATGCGTGAATGATGATATTATGCAAGAACAAGTACGGGGTTTATTCTTTATCACTTTTTCTATCATTTAGCTGGAACAAACTTGAATGTCAACACTATTAATATGATTCTGAATGGCACTTTTTTCTATGTGTGAATGATGATAACTAATTATACAACCTTTGGTTTACAGCTCATATCTTAAAGCTCTCGGTTTCCACGTCGGTTACAAAACACCACACACTTTCTGCAGTTATTTTTACTAAAATGCAAAAATAACACTAAATCTTAAACTCCATCTCTGTGCTTTCCCAATCTCAATATATATATAGTGGTGGTTGATACCAACGTACCACATTTTACTGTAGTAGTAATAATACATGTTGTAACTATGAATTTTGGACATACAGTGTGATTTTTTGTAAGACTCGAGCTTGTTGAACGGACAGACGGACAGACAGACATGACGGCTCATGGTAGCCGCAGTTTCCACCAAAACAACTCTATATTTGCAGACATTTTGCTGCTGTTAAATCATAATAAATCAATAAATTACCGTAAGGAGCTTTTAGAATTGTTTCCTCTATTTATGATTTTTTTCTTTGTATTAGTTATCTATATTTTACCACAGTTTTACTGTAGTTAAACACTGTAATAGAACTGTAGTGGGAGAAAAAGGTAATCCGTGTTTCAAAGTAACCGCTCCGCGTCCATCCATTGAACTGAAAACGTTACACTGTTTCATTTTCAAACTCGAAGATTCCGAACAAACGGTTACAAATGTTGCAAAGCAAACATTCGAGTTTCGAACGCCGGGACTCGCGCGCTCCCAGTCCGCAGCTCACCGGGTACCGTTATATCCGCACGCGCTCGACTCAGAGACCGGTGTCCGTGTCGTCGGTACCGGAGGGTTTGGACGCGCAGGAAATATCGCGGATCTCGGACGGGCCGCTCGGTCTCAAGCGCTTTTTCTCTTTGCAAAACAACGCAAAAAAACTCATACACGTGTTTTATTACCTTGCTCCGGATCTGACCGGACGTGGAGACCTTCCGAATGAGTTTCTGCGGGGATCCGTGCTCCTGCTCCGGTTCACTGTCCGAGGACTCGGCCTCAGCAGCAGCAGCAGCAGCATCGACCGCCGCCATCCTGAGCTCCAGCCCCCGGGAGTCACTCTCTCTCACACACACACACACTCACACACACTCACAGAGACGCGATCCAGCGGGACCGGCCGCACAGCACCGCCAACCGGACAGAGAGAACACTGCAGCCCGGGGAGAGAGAGAAAGAGAGAGAGAGAGAGAGAGAGAGAGAGAGAGAGAGAGAGAGAGAGAGAGAGAGAGAGAGAGAGAGAGAGAGAGAGAGAGAGAGAGAGAGAGAGAGAGAGAGAGCGAGCGTTTATTTACTTTATTTGAAAAAACATTAAAGATATAAAACAAATTTAAAAAGCTTTAAAAAAGCAGCTATAAGGTGCGCAAAGGATTCAAAAAACGTCTCGAGTCTCAAGACGTGAAATAGCATCTTAGAAACGCAAACACTCGTTTATAAAAAATAATATATACAAGTTTTTCCCACTTTTTCTTTCCTTTCCTTCACAATCAAAAAACTTCACTCATTCCTAAATTTGGAGACAGCCATCAGAGTCAACATCGCAAATTCATTATGCCCCATTTATATCTGAAAACATCCAAGTCATTAACCAACTTATTATAGCTAAACTCTATATTAATACGGGTTTTTATTAAAGAGAGAGAGAGAGAGAGAGCGCCGCCTACCGGCCAGAGGAGCCGCGACAGCTGGGATAAATACAGTGGCCCCCCAAATATTTGGACACACTTAAAAATGTCATTGCATTCGATTATGAAAATGTATCAAACCAAGTGTATCTCTAAAAATAAAATAAAAAATAAAATAAAATAAAAAGATAGCATACGCACACTTTCAATCAAAAAGAAGTGAAATGTTAAAACAATAAGAGCTAGTTGAAAATGAAGACAAAACCAACTTTGTGTTCATGAAACATTAGTGACTTCATAAACCACCTAAAAAATATATATTAAAAGCAAAAAGGATAGTTTTGAGAAGAAAAAAGACATCCTGCAGCATTTAAGTGACAGCTTATATCAGCAGACACATCTTTTTCATCAGCACCTGACCAGTTAACACTAGCTCTTACCTTTTCTATTCTGTTCTGATAAAAAAAATTTTTTTTTAAATCTGCTTAAATGTATTGTGCTAGACTAACTGAGACTTGTTACCACACTTACATTGTTGCCCTCTTGTTGGTTTGATTGCTTCTATTGTTCTCCTCATTTGGATAAAAGCGTCTGATTAAATGTAAATGTAAGTGCAAAAGCACCTGTTATGATACTTATGTAGTGCAATGACATTTTATTTCCTTTAAAACAACTTTTACCATCATTTAAAGAACTATCCCCATAAATAATTCAAAATCACAACATCATCCTTTAACCCATTCAGACCCTGCGTCCATTACAATGGACATCACATGTCAACCCCCCTTTTTTTTACTTCTGGAGCATTTCACCTAGTTTAAAGCCTGCAGTCCATTAGATTGGACGCTTGTCATCCAATCAAATGGCAGTAAAGCTCTGCATGTAGTAATTATAAAAAAAAACACTACTTTGAAGAGAAGCATGTCAGCACTTCACTCCAAACACAGAAGCAAGCAACATTTTCTATGGTTTTATTAAAATGTTTTGATATGTTTGTCAGTATTTCATAGTTTGTATGTAAAATAGAAAGATTGAACTTATTAATTAAAGTTAAAAATCGATTGTAGAATTTCACATTTTAAATCAGGATTTTTTCAAATGTGTCTGTCCATTAGAATGGACAGTGGGTTCAAAAGCCTGTTACTGAAATCACATTCCAGTAACTGAAGTCCAGTAATGCTGATTGAAATTTCTTATAAAAAAAATCTATATCACAGTACCGATAATTTTTTTTAACGTTTTCATATGCAGAATATATAGTTCTTGAAGTGCTTGAACATATAGCTGATGGAAGTATCTCAGATGTTGACTTTATGTGGAGTGATGATGAGGAAGATGGAGATGTAAGAAAAATATCCGTATAAACTTTATAAAGTAAAATGACTAGCTTCCGGCCAAACGAAACATACAGATTTGACATAAATCTAAAGCGTAACTTGAAAATGAATTCTTTTTCTTACACAAACGCATCGATTCGCTTCAGAAGGCCTTTATTTACCCCCAAGAGCCGCATGGAGCACTTTTATCATGGATGGATGCACTTTTATGGACTTTCAAAACAGAAACAACCATTCACTGCCATTATAAAGCTTGGAAGCCAGGACATTTTTTAATATAACTCCGATTGTATTCGTCTGAAAGAAGAACGATGTCATACACACCTAGGATGGCTTGAGGGTGAGAAAATCATGGGCCAATTAAAATTTTTGGGTGAACTATCCCTTTATAGGTATAGTACACCCAAAAATTATATTTGTCATCACTTACTCATCCTTATGTTGTTCCAAATCTGTATGAGTTTCTTTATTCGGCTGAACACAAAAGAAGATATTTTGAAGAATGTCGGTAACTAGACAGTTGACAGTATAGCCATTGATTTCCATATTTTTTCCCAATATAGCCTATATTTCCTAATAACTACATATTATATTATATTATGATATAATATAATATTATCATTATTAGTAATTATTTTGAAAATTATAATAATATTTATCAGTAATGTATCAATATAGATATTACAGTACAACACCGTATAATTAATTACAGCAAAAGCAGATCAAATGACGAAATACAGTACAAATCCAGTAAAGTACTATTTGGTAGTTTACAGTACTGATCTTGTGTACTGTAAAGTGAATTACAGTAGTTACTGGAAATCGAAATACATGCATCATGCATGGCAACCGTGCTGCCAGTAATGTACTGTAGAAATACAAGACAATCGTTAACAGAGAAATTGTTTCAAAGATGCACACAGTAAATTACTCTAACGTGAATGCATTGATTGATTCCTAGGTTTATTTTGTTATAAATAAACAAATGTGCGATCTATAAAGCAAAAACCTTACAATTAAAGTTGAAATGTTGTAATGTTCAAGTTTTTGATCTAAAAAAAGAAAGATGCGCAAAAAAAATGACTCTAACATGACCATATTGATTGATTCTAAGATATTTAGTTTGTTACAAACAATGTGCAATCTGTAAAACAAAAACCTCAAAATTAAAGTTGAAATGGTATACTGTTGGAAAGTTTTTGACCTTGAGAAAAAGCTTTAAGTATATACTAACAATTTTTATGTTTATTATTTAATTTTATGTTGGTACATTTTTGTGAAGTACACCTGTTTTGACCTGACGTCCATTGAAATGGACAAAAAAAATTACAATTAAAGCCAAACATTTTTTAAAATTTTTTAATTTGGTCTCATTTATAGAAGCCTCATGAGCTGGGAAAATGTACTTTTATATTTTTCAGAAACTTAAAACATAATTCAGGTCTGAAGGGGTTAAGGAAGTGAACCAGAAAGCGTGCCTCCTCTTCTCTTTTCTTCTCTTTTCTTAAAGAGCAATAAAGCCTGAAGCAAATGCAGGTTATAGAAGAGTCTCGAACACAACGCGTGTTTCCTGTAATGTAATAAATCCAGCAGGACTGCTGAGTGCTGGTCCGGATGGTTACGCAGCACATCTGAACAGTGGAGGACAGTAAACAGGGTCAGGAGCTGGGCGGTGCCGTCAACAAGCTTTGTGTTCGTGTGTCCAGTTTCACATCTGCGTTTCACATCTAGCCAATGCATACTTCCTCAGAAACACATTAGGATGCATTCCCTCAAATAATTCAATAACACATTCTCTCTGAACAAACACACCGTCTCCTTCAGTGGTTCTCTCTTTCACAAACACACACGCACCTTTTCCAGTAAATCACTCTTTTTTACATGCTATCATATGATGGGGAGAAAACAGAGATGGGAAGCGATCCTGTGCATATGATGTGCAATTAACAGAAATGTTTGTGATTTTGCTCTATTCAGGTTTATGTTGATTCAGTTCAGTTCAATAACAGCGTCAATGTTCAACTTTAAAAGCAGCTCTACAGAAGACAAGAGCTCAGTTTAGGAGAGAATCTGATTAAAATCAAGCACAAAGCATGTTTAATGCATGTTTCCCTGATTAATAATTCACATTGATTTCAACTTTTTTCCAGAAACAGCTGAAAACACACCTCTTCTGATCCACAACCATAAACTAAGCAGCTTTTTCTAGTCTGTTCTGCATTTCACTTGTGCTCAAAGTTATACTTATTCTCCTCATGAAATCCTCACAGGTTATAGAGCCTCTGAAAATAGATCCGTCCATCATTTGGTAAAAACAAAACTAAAGTCACTTTTGCATTAAAGCATCTACAGTGGAAGTCAACGCATGAAATGCACGCTTTGAAATGCACGAATGCTGAAGTACACAGTTACGAAAAACAGCAACATGACTTAACTTTGCGTATTGTTCACATTATACGCATAAACCAGAATGGGATGTGACCTAGCTATTTTTGGTCTTTTAAAAACTATTCTGTAAATAAATAAATAACATCTGTAAAACATAAACAGTTATAACAAAATAGTCAAATAACAAATTTTCACACACACACACAAAAAGAGGAAAAAAGTTAGTGTTTCTGCATTGTAAAGTGGCCTTGGAGTTTACCTTGGGGAAAGGCACTATATATTTAAAAAGTAAATAAAAAAAATTAAAAAAAATTAAAACGAAATAATTAATAAAAAATAAAAAAGTAAATAAATTAAATACACAATTATTATTATTAATAATAATATTATTACAAAAATACAAGCTACTCATTACTGTTTTTTTCTGTTTGTATTTTGCACTGAATTAATCTTGTTTCTGCACATTAATCAAGGAAAAATGACACTGTCAAAACTGTATGAAATAAATGGCGCAGCCATCACAATAATTATAGTGTGACACTACAGCTGTCAAAATAAAAGATTAAAATAACAAATGCACTGCTGCATTATATGGGATACTCTTCAATGCCATTAACAGATCTGTGACAAGATATTCAAGGTACTATTGTGACATTTTCTCACAGAAAGAGTATTCTCTCTGTCTGTGTCTGTGAGTGAGTGAGTGTGTGTGTGTGTGTGTGTGTGTGTGTGTGTGTGTGTGTGTGTGTGTGTGTGTTCTGACCTGGATCGGGTCAGAAGACTGCTGTGTTCCCATGCTTCCCTGTATTATAAATCATCTCCAGAGAGGCATCAACTCTCTCCTGTTACAGTCCTGAAGGAGCCGCGCCTGCTCTCACACTGCTGTGTCACACACACAATGGCTTTCTCCTATTTTCTCTCTACTGTATTATTATTACTCATGATATTCTGGGCCTAATGAGGTCGAGAGAAAAAATATCCGACTCCCAGCGGCCGAACACACAAACACAAACACGCACAGGTGCAGGTATATAAGGTATAAGAGAAGTCGATTGGACATCAGAGATTTTTTCACACACTGAGGAAGAGCATGATGCTGCATCACTGGAACATGGTGGGTGATCAATCTGTCTCGCTTTCTGGCTGTCTGGTATTATTCGTTTAACTTCGCTTTATTTTAAAGTTAAATGAGCTTATGAGTACATTTATCAGTGGTGTTTGCCAAGTCAAGTTTGCTTAAATCACCTGCTTGCAACCAAACTTCACTAAAAGTGTTCGGTTCACTTACTTAAAAAAATTGAGTAAACCCGTTGCCTTAACATTATTAGATAAATAAACATAATGCTTAATTGAAAAAAATTAAGTTATGTGAACTTGACAATTCCACATTACTTAATTTTTTTGATTAAGCATGAAGTTTATTTACTTAATAATTTTAACACAATTTTTTTTTTTAAGTTAAGTCAACTGATCACTTTTTACAGTGTATAAAGGTTCCAAAAGAACATTTAAAAAAATCTAAAGAACCTTTTGTGGAATGGAAAGGTTCTCCATGGAACCATCAATGTTAAATAAAGAACCTTTACCTTAAAGAACATTCTTGACTCTTGTTATTGTGAGACGTGCTTTTTAAACTAAATTTTTTTGTCTACAGAACATGAGGAGTATTGTTGGGGTGTTGGTTTGTCTGTCTTTCGGACAGTGTGCTTTAATTCCTGACTTCCGCGGTACGCCGTTAGGATTACAGCCTACTGACAACACTTCAATGGTGCCACCATTCTCTTCGGGAGCAGCGGAGCCTGATTTATCCTATTGTCAGATGATTCTGGATGCTCCGGTTCCCCCCACTGCGGACCAGGTGCCCTGGTACTGCATCTGCTCCGCTTGCTCCGGAAACAGAGGCCAGAAAGGAGACAGAGGCGACCGCGGATTGAATGGTACAGACACGAAGTTAAACTCCATTGTATTTTCTCTCTTGGTTTCATATTGTCAAGGGTGTTACTAACCGAATCTGCTACTCACAGGAGCTCCTGGTAGTTCAGGTCCAAGAGGGCTCACTGGGTTTCCCGGTCGTCCAGGATTCACAGGACGTCCTGGCATAAAGGGTGAGACTCGTACTATGCATTTTACGTCAGTATGAACAGTGTTGGGGTAGTTACTCAAAAAAAGTAATTAGTTACTAGTTACTAGTTACTTCTGTAAATTGTAATGAGATTACTTTACTAGTTACTGCATTTGAAAAGTAACTTCACTACTTATTACTTTACTTTCCCGTTTCTTAATTTACCGTGTAAATACATGGACAAACATCATAGCCCTATCAGCCTGGCCCTGTCCGCATAGTGTTTATAAATGTAGCCTATACAAAATGGCATGTAAAACCATTTGAAAGAACAATATCCATGTCTGCACAAAGAAATATGCCTCACTGTAAAATCCACAAACAACTGGTTAAGGACAAATGTCCGCGGTGGTAGACACATAATCAGGGCTGGACTGGGACAAAAAAAAAATCGACCCTGGCATTTTGGCCATAATAATAATAGCACACTAATAGACATATTTTGTAAAACAAATGCACTGAAAAATAAAGGAAACTTTCATAATTCGTTTTGTACTAATTTCTATACTTGAAAGAGATATAAGCACATGATCTTTGATTTTGACGGAAACTGCATCAAGCTTTTATCTTGGCAGAAAACATGGTTTACAAACGCGTCTCATTAAATTTATAGTAAATTACGGTAATCATCAACTATGCAGATGTGGAAATAATGCGTTCTGGGTAATGGGTTCCTACACTCATGACATAGACATAGTGTTTTGAAAGTAACTGTTAGTTCTGCTTACCGCAGGCTCTACACTTTCTCATCTCTTTCCTGATCCTCCTCACTATCCCTCATCATCAGCCACGGGAGCTGATGAAGGTCCTGCTGCTGCAGAAAACATTTTGACACATTTTACAGCGTCTGCTTGAAGGGCCTGTGTCTATTTTTCACGCTATTTCTCTGCATATTCCTTGCGTTTCTTCTCCATCTCTCAGACTATTTTGACAGATACACACTGACACTGCTGCACGCTCGCTCAAAGCCCAAAGGGGGAGGTGTTTAAAGATGTGATTGGACCAGCCCAGTGTCAATCAAGAAAAGATCCAATGGGGCAAGGTGTTTCATGGGCCGGTCAGCTAACTTATCAGGAAAAAAAAAAACTGACGCAGACTTTTTTGAACTAATGCATTACACCGGCACGCACTTAACCCAGCTCCGCCAATTAAGCAAAACGAATGGGCCGCCGATGTACGAGTTTTGTGGTCCGTTAAGACAAAAAACAGAAAAAGAAAAAAAGTATGAGATATTGGCCCAAACGGCACGTCAGCCCACTGGGAATCTCCCGGTAGTCCCGATGGCCAGTACTTGCTGCCTGGGCATTGAGTGCATTTCACGCGAATATTTTTGTCCTTTCGAGCAATAAACTGAAAGTAATGTGAATATCGCCACTGGCCGAAACCCCCTGTCTCCGTCTCCATTTCCCGCTCCCCTTCGCACCAGCAGCTACGTCACTCAAATCGATCTTTATGACAACTGTGCCCAGAGAAGCACACACACACACACAGGCATGCATGCACCACTTAAACAGATCAGAGCTTTACACGCAGGCAAACACGGCTTGGGTAACGCAGGAAAGCGCGTTCCTATAGTCTAGTAAAGTAGTGTAGTTACCGATATTTTTAGTGTAATGCGTTACTTTACTTCGTTACCCAAAAAAGTTATATCGTTACTGTAATCCGTTACTTTGTAACTCGTTACCCCCAACACTGAGTATGAATGTGTGTGCATTAGTGTTGGGGGAGCTTATTCACTTCATAATTCAAAGTAGTTAAACTGTGGTGAAGCTACACACTTAAACTAGCAGTTAATTCCAAAAAGTTTGTTTCCTGTGAATGTGCGAGACTTCTGAATTAATTTGCCGCTATATGCAAATTACTAAAATAATAACAAAGTGCATTTTTGATAATTAAAAGCTTAGTGTTTAACCATTTTGGGGTTGGTCCATTTTTTGCCCATGAGTGTGTAGTTAAAATTTTGAGTGAAAGTTTAGAATGTTGGGTGTAGGTTTGGGAGCATAGTTAGAAGTTTTGGTTTACAATGTTGGGTGTAGGCTTAGGAGTGTAGTTGGAAGTTTGGGATTACAATGTTGGGTGTAGGGTTTAGGAGTGTAGTTGGAAGTTTGGGATTACCATGTTGGGTGTAGGCTTAGGAGTGTAGTTGGAAGTTTGGGTTTACAATGTTGGGTGTAGGCTTAGGAGTGTAGTTAGAAGTTTGGGTTTACAATGTTGGGTGTAGGCTTAGGAGTGTAGTTGGAAGTTTGGGATTACAATCTTGGGTGTAGGCTTAGGAGTGTAGTTGGAAGTTTGGGATTACAAAGTTGGGTGTAGGCTTAGGAGTGTAGTTGGAAGTTTGGGTTTACAATGTTGGGTGTAGGCTTAGGAGTGTAGTTAGAAGTTTGGGTTTACAATGTTGGGTGTAGGCTTAGGAGTGTAGTTGGAAGTTTGGGATTACAATGTTGGGTGTAGGTTTAGGAGTGTAGTTGGAAGTTTGGGATTACAATGTTGGGTGTAGGTTTAGGAGTGTAGTTGGAAGTTTGGGATTACAATGTTGGGTGTAGGCTTAGGAGTGTAGTTAGAAGTTTGGGTTTAGAATGTTGGGTGTAGGTTTAGGAGCGTAGTTAGAAGTTTGGGTTTAGAATGTTGGGTGTAGGCTTAGGAGCGTAGTTAGAAGTTTGGGTTTACAATGTTGGGTGTAGGCTTAGGAGCGTAGTTAGAAGTTTGGGTTTAGAATGTTGGGTGTAGGCTTAGGAGCGTAGTTAGAAGTTTGGGTTTAGAATGTTGGGTGTAGGCTTAGGAGCGTAGTTGGAAGTTTGGGATTACAATGTTGGGTGTAGGCTTAGGAGTGTAGTTGGAAGTTTGGGATTACAATGTTGGGTGTAGGTTTAGGAGTGTAGTTGGAAGTTTGGGATTACAATGTTGGGTGTAGGCTTAGGAGTGTAGTTAGAAGTTTGGGTTTAGAATGTTGGGTGTAGGTTTAGGAGCGTAGTTAGAAGTTTGGGTTTAGAATGTTGGGTGTAGGCTTAGGAGCGTAGTTAGAAGTTTGGGATTACAATGTTGGGTGTAGGCTTAGGAGCGTAGTTAGAAGCTTGGGTTTAGAATGTTGGGTGTAGGCTTAGGAGCGTAGTTAGAAGTTTGGGTTTAGAATGTTGGGTGTAGGTTTAGGAACGTAGTTAGAAGTTTGGGTTTAGAATGTTGGGTGTAGGCTTAGGAGCGTAGTTAGAAGTTTGGGTTTACAATGTTGGGTGTAGGCTTAGGAGCGTAGTTAGAAGTTTGGGTTTAGAATGTTGGGTGTAGGTTTAGGAACGTAGTTAGAAGTTTGGGTTTAGAATGTTGGGTGTAGGCTTAGGAGCGTAGTTAGAAGTTTGGGTTTACAATGTTGGGTGTAGGCTTAGGAGCGTAGTTAGAAGTTTGGGTTTAGAATGTTGGGTGTAGGCTTAGGAGCGTAGTTAGAAGTTTGGGTTTAGAATTTTGGGTGTAGGCTTAGGAGCGTAGTTAGAAGTTTGGGTTTAGAATGTTGGGTGTAGGCTTAGGAGTGTAGTTGGAAGTTTGGGTTTACAATGTTGGGTGTAGGCTTAGGAGTGTAGTTAGAAGTTTGGGATTACAATGTTGGGTGTAGGCTTAGGAGTGTAGTTAGAAGTTTGGGTTTAGAATGTTGGGTGTAGGTTTAGGAGCGTAGTTAGAAGTTTGGGTTTAGAATGTTGGGTGTAGGCTTAGGAGCGTAGTTAGAAGTTTGGGTTTAGAATGTTGGGTGTAGGCTTAGGAGCGTAGTTAGAAGTTTGGGTTTAGAATGTTGGGTGTAGGCTTAGGAGCGTAGTTAGAAGTTTGGGTTTAGAATGTTGAGTGTAGGTTTAGGAGTGTAGTTGGAAGTTTGGGATTACAATGTTGGGTGTAGGCTTAGGAGTGTAGTTGGAAGTTTGGGATTACAATGTTGGGTGTAGGCTTAGGAGTGTAGTTGGAAGTTTGGGATTACAATGTTGGGTGTAGGCTTAGGAGTGTAGTTGGAAGTTTGGGATTACAATGTTGGGTGTAGGCTTAGGAGTGTAGTTGGAAGTTTGGGATTACAATGTTGGGTGTATGCTTAGGAGTGTAGTTAGAAGTTTGGGTTTAGAATGTTGGGTGTAGGCTTAGGAGCGTAGTTAGAAGTTTGGGTTTAGAATGTTGGGTGTAGGCTTAGGAGCGTAGTTAGAAGTTTGGGTTTAGAATGTTGGGTGTAGGCTTAGGAGCGTAGTTAGAAGTTTGGGTTTAGAATGTTGGGTGTAGGCTTAGGAGCGTAGTTAGAAGTTTGGGTTTAGAATGTTGAGTGTAGGTTTAGGAGCGTAGTTAGAAGTTTGGGTTTAGAATGTTGGGTGTAGGTTTAGGAGCGTAGTTAGAAGTTTGGGTTTAGAATGTTGGGTGTAGGCTTAGGAGCGTAGTTAGAAGTTTGGGTTTAGAATGTTGGGTGTAGGTTTAGGAGCGTAGTTAGAAGTTTGGGTTTAGAATGTTGGGTGTAGGCTTAGGAGCGTAGTTAGAAGTTTGGGTTTAGAATGTTGGGTGTAGGCTTAGGAGCGTAGTTAGAAGTTTGGGTTTAGAATGTTGGGTGTAGGTTTAGGAGCGTAGTTAGAAGTTTGGGTTTAGAATGTTGGGTGTAGGTTTAGGAGTGTAGTTAGTTTAAAATTCTGGCTGTAGGTTAATAGAACAGGGTGCGGGTCTAAGGGGTAGATAGAAGTTTAGGTTTAAATGTTGGGTAGGTCTAGTGTAGTTTAAAGTATGGGTGAAAGTTTAAAATGTTGGGTGTAGATTTAGAGATTAGGAATATACCAGTTTGCAAGCAGCAAAACAGACTTTTTGTACAGCTAAAGTTACTGAATGACACTGGAAGCCTTTAATATTCAAGTTAAGAATGGCTGCACCTGCTCTTATGTTAAAAAGAAGGTGGATTAATCTGGGATGCATTTACCAAAAGCATCATAAGCTTAAGTAGATCATTGAGACCATTGGAAAGCTAGTTATTATCCAACACTGGTGTTAATTTAAATGAATTGTGTCAATCGCCGCAGGTGAAAAAGGTGATATTGGAGATAAAGGTGACACTGGTCCCACTGGATTTTCAGGACCGAAAGGAGACAGGGGGATGAAAGGTCAGTGAAACTTCACTAATGTATTAACATTCACACAATGTCTATCACTGCCCCTGGTGACCATGTTTGCATACGTGCTTCTCAGGTGACAAGGGTGACCGTGGTCTGGATGGTCCCACGGGAGATCAGGGTCCAAAGGGAGAAGACGGTCAGTGCCCGGCAACCTGTGAGCCCATACCAGGGGCGGATGGTGCACCGGGTCTTCCTGGCCCTGTAGGTGCACGTGGGTTACCTGGGCTGGCTGGAGACCCCGGTCCCAAAGGACTGAAGGGCGATCCAGGTGTGTCAGGCGTGCCTGGTGTTCCAGGTGTATCAGGGCAGAAGGGTGACCAAGGTCTTCAGGGCTTGTGTAATTGTAGCAATGGTGCTCCAGGAGCCCAGGGTCAAAAGGGTGATAAGGGTGATAAGGGAGAAATTGGTTTGACAGGGCCGCAGGGTCCGAATGGAACCACAGGACCTAAAGGTAATCAGGGAGATATGGGAATAACGGGTGTGCCTGGACCTTGCTCACCTGCCGTGCAATCTGCTTTCTCCGCCGCTTTAATCACCTCCAATCCTCTACCGAACCGCCCAGTACCTTTCAAACGTGCCATCTACAATGTAAACCAGCACTACAACCCTGACAATGGCGTCTACACCGCCCCTGTTAACGGAACCTACGTGTTTAGCTACAATCTGCAAGTGTCCACCCGTATGCTGAAGGTCGGACTCTTCTTCAACTTTGAGGCCGTGGTGAGGACAACTACGCCAGTGGAAATGAACACCGCCTCTCAGCAGGTGGTGCTGAGTCTGAGTCAGGGTGACTGGGTGTGGGTGCAGGTGAAAGACAGCACCACTAATGGCATGTACACCGGGATTGAGTCCAGCAGCACATTCAGCGGGTTTCTGTTGTACCCAGACAGATGTGATGACATGTTTGGAAGAGATTTTACCAACCCGCAAGAGTTCCCCGAGACAGATATCAGCTGGGGAACTCCATAAAGATACACATCTGTACCCTACGCTCTTAACCTACACCTTAAACTCTTTAACAACCCCAACATTCTAAACCAGCACCCAAATGTTTATCTACAGCCTAGACCAGGGGTAGATAACCCTGCTCCTGGATGGCTACCATTCTGCAGAGTTTAGCTCCAACCCGAATTAAATATACCTGGAGCAGCTAATCGAGGTGCTCAGGTAGCATGCAGGTGTGTTGCAGCAGGTTTGGAACTAAAGTCTGCAAGAAGGCAGCTCTCCAGGAGCAGGTTTGGCACCCCATGGCCTAGACTTACACCCTAAACTCTTAGTCAACACCCTCAAAACTGTAACCCGAATTCTTAACCTACACCCAACAATCTACACTGAAAAATGTATCTACTCCCTAGACCTGCACCCTAATCAATTAACCTACACCTTTCTTTCTTAGAAAGAAAGTTAACATTCTTAACTTTCACCCAAACTTTTAACTTCACTAGACCTTATTAACCTACAGCCAGAATTCTAAACTTTCCTGCAAACTTCTTACTACACTCCTAAACCGACACCCAAAATTTTAAACCTAAACATTTATCTACTCCCTAGACCTACACCCAACATTCTAAACTTTCACTCAAACTTTTAACTACACACTAGACCTACACTCCTGGGCAAAAAAAAACGGACCAAGCCCAAAATGGTTAAACACTAAGCTTTTAATTGTAAGTTTTGGTCAGGAAATAAGCCAAATTTAAGCAAATGCACTACTTAAAAAGCCATTGCTATCATCAAAGAATATGGGAAATTGTGGCAGAATATGGGAAATTGTGTGTGGAATCATGAATTACAATGAAACGAGTTGCATGGTGATGCTGAGAAATATAATACTGAATGTTTTTCCATCACAGTGAAGCATGGAGGAAAAGTGTCATTTTAGTTGCTGCTTCACTGTGAAAAGTCATTTAATGCTTTGGAGTACATGAGAATATTGCAGAATGGCTTGCTTCCCACAAATCCACAAAAAGTTGTTTTCTAAAGATGAATGATCAGATGTTATTTTTCAACAAAACAATGCTCCTGCTCAAATTGCAAAGGCAACCAAGAAGTGGCTTGAGAACAAGTCCATCAAGCTCATGTTTTAACCTTGGTCAGAGTCCAATTTTTTTAACCCTATAGTGAATATTTTGTATCACATTAAACTCAAACCAACTGAGAGACATTTTTCGTGAACTGTTTGAAGCCATTAACATTGAGTGGAACAACATTGACTTTTCTTCTTCTGGCAAAAAAGCTGTCTGCAAGTTGGGGAAGGCTATTCTGTGCTAAGTTACTTTATCTACAGTATTTGAGCAATTGCTAATTTCCTGACCAGTGATTTGGAATTCAAATGGATAAGACCATAAAAAGACCACTAAATATTTTGCCATTTTTTGGCTTGGCTGATTGATTTTTTTTTTTTTTGTACACCCAACATTCTAAACCTAAACCCAACATTCTAACTACACTCCTAAACCTACACCCAACATTCTAAACCTACAGCCAACATTCTAAACCCAAACATTTATCTATTCCCTAGACCTACACCCAACATTCTAGACCTAAACCCAACATTCTAAACCTAAACCCACATTCTAAACCTACACCCAACATTCTAAAACCAAACATTTATCTACTCCCAAGACCTACACCCAACATTCTAAACTATAAAAAGTGATCAATTGACTTAACTTAAAAAAAGTGAGGAAACCCATTGGTTTAAAATGAGTAAGTAAATGAACTTCATGCGTAATTGAAAAAAAATATGTGGAATTGACCTACACCCAATATTTAAAATTTCCCCCCAAAATTCTAACTAAACCCCTAAACCTACACCCTACGTTCTAGACCCACGCCCTGAACTCTTAACCGAATGATTTTGTCCTCTAACAAGCCTCTAAAATTATCCACTCTTCCACCTAACCCCTAGCATTTCTGTAATATTATACATTACACATAGATTCTATTTTAAGACCACTCTATATAGTTTGTATGTAGAAGTGAACCTTCGGCTGAAAGAAGAGCCTTCGCTTTCTCATGATCGGAATGAATTAGTCCAGGTGAATGTGATCGGTGTTTATTTACAGTACGTGTCTTGTAACTTGATTAAGTGTATTGTAACCTCCCGTGTAGATCAGCCGGGAGGTTGCTCCCCTGACACAGATGTTTGTAAAGAATGTAAAATGAGCAGGAACGCACCAATCAGCTGTTATATCATCCTCCCAGCTATTCAGAGGACACACACTGAGGATAAGAGCAAAAATGGGAATGAGAACAGGAAAGCTGGGATGGTTTGCGTGTCTCAGAATAGGTAAGCGGAGAGAAGAGAGGTGTTGTCTTACACAATAAAAGTGTTAAACACCTGTTAGAGAGAGAGAGAGAGTCTGTTTACATAGGGCTTATATCTTTTGAGTTTGGATTATTCAGACACACAACAATATGATGGGGAACCTCTTACGGTGTTGCCTTTACACATTGGGGCGGGGGGCCCATCCATAAAAATGTTGTCCAGGGCGCTGTGAATTTAAGCAACCACCCTGCAACAATATGACACAACATGAAAAAAACAACAATGATGTTCATGCTCATGTTCTGTGTGTTGATTACCCTTATACTTCCAATAAATTTTAAACTACTCTATAATCTGACTTTTTGTGTGTGTTTTTAAAGTGTTTTTGTGTGTGTTTTTATCTAGACCGATTAAAGAATATTTTTATTCAAATATCTTATTTAGCAGTTTAGCAAAATTAACATTTATATTGTTTTTGAAAATATTTCCACAGTGCATGTACACATTGTGCATGGTAAAAAATCCATCCACATAAATTTTTTATTTTCCCCATAAATCTGAAACACTGTCTCAAAATGAGCCATTCAGGGATGTGCTCCAATGTGACATCACATGGTAACAGGCCACGCCCATGACTGCTGATGGACTCCGCCCTATTAGCTTAGCTCCGCCCCTGAGTGAGCAGAACACAGTCCGCCATGTTTATCTCCTCGTCATGTTTAGCATTCAAGTTAGAAATGTATTCTTATTAATGTTTCTGAAGTTATTCAGTCAAGAGCAGTGAGTGATTTTCTGTTTTGCTTTTGTTGTTTGTTTCATATTAACAGCATATTTAGCAGTAGGTACTGTATATAGCGCTGCTTTCACTTTAATACTTTAATTTAATGTGAACTTTGTGTGTTTTTGACATAACCTTGTGTGTATTTGACAGTTTAAGCGCAAAAAGACGTGAAAGAGAACCATATATCAGAAGTTTAGACTGAAATGGCTTTGAAACGCATGCAGATAATAAACTTTCATGATGATGAAGAACTGCAATGTCACGAGAGTGATCGTGATGTTCTAGCAGGCTCCGCCCTCTTCTGGAAAGGGGGCGGGGAGCAGCAGCTCATTTGCATTTAAAGAGACATGCACGAAAACAGCATGTTTTTCCTTCCATTAAAAATAGGCATTTACAACATGGAACAATAAAATACCTGAAACTTCACAGACACGTTATGGGGAACCTGAGACTTACATTACATCTTGTAAAAAGAGGCATAATAGTTCCCCTTTAAAGTTTCAGACGACATTTGTAGTGCCATTTACCCACTTATTAGCAATTGCCTTTAAGATGCATTTTAGACATGTATTCTGTGTCGTAGAATAACGTGAAAACATCTTAAACTTGTTTTAATCACAGACCTTACTTCAGGCATTTAACCAAAAACTCGACCCATTGATTTTGGACAATGGAATTATGCTTTCCATTATTTCAGTCAGTTATACTGCTAGATTTTCCAAACTGGTATTTTGTTATTGTATTATTTAAATTTGTATAATCTGAAACGCACTGGTTTGTAGCGCAAACAGTACTTTGTCATTCTTCTACTTATTTTCCTATAGCGTTGAATGAATAGGAAATCTCGCACATTCATAGGAAATGGCTTATTCTGCATGGAAAAATAAGGTACGAAACGTAGTGACCAGCCTTGCTTCAACTGATTTGAAACACTAGTCAGCAACACAGTGCTCCCAGACATGACTTTAGCATGTTGCTAAGCTAAAAACAACATTCAAATAAGCATTTAACGCATTTGACACGACGCAACAATTGTGTAAAACAGCACTTTTTTATTTGATTTGATTTAAACATGCATTAAAGTCTAGCAGTTCAACACACAAAGCAATAGCACAATTGTATGTTAACTTGTGGCATTATTTTAACTAATGTTACAAGACTTTATCACGTGTTATACGTTACAGGGCTTCAGTAACACTTTTGTAATGATGGATTCAATACAAATATCCAGTCTTTTGCTCTTTTGGTATAGAGATCATGCTTGCCAACAGCAAAAATAGTTTTATTTTAGCTCAAAGCATTTACAGAGCAAATAACAACAGAATTTACCTCTTTAAAATGTTCACTGTAAAATAATTGGTTAAACATCCATTTGTGACAAATTATGTACTGTATATCAGTTTTTCCTTATGGAAAGCTCTACATTTATATTTTTAGTATTCTAGGAAGAAGCTTTTTAACTGAGTTCACACTTGGAACAAGGTTTATTTTAGATTCTGCTTTATTTTATGGTTCAAAAACATCTTATGCATCAAAATGCAAATGTGATCAATTTAACTAAAATATACACTCTTAAAAAAGGGGTTCTCAATTTTTAATGCCAAAAACATTCGATATAAGATCTTAAATGATTGTATAATACGTCTATGTTTAAAGTTATAAACTATTTATTTTATGAGCCGTTTAATGGAAAGTAAATTCATAAAATGATCCCATGATGGGAATTTTCTATATATGAAGCGCCTGACAGAATTCCATTGAACTTTCCATTTAAGAGTGTATATAATTATTAGAAGTGAATAGATGATTATCGGCCAGTTGTTTTTCGTACCTGGCTTAAAAGTTCTCGCATTAAAACACATTACATCATCTACAAATCTCAACATGCATCCACTAACGCTTCTGAATCTTTATATGCACGATTCTGCCGGCATAAACACTTATATACGTGTCATCCGTGGAGAAGGCTCTCAAGGCTCAGCCGCAGAGTCGTCATCATCGCCGATGATTCCTTTCAGATAAGAGCGTTTAAACTCCTCGAACACCAGGTCAGTTGTGTCTTCACTGAACACACACACACACACACACATACAAGCGTTAAAATCACACAAAGAGACACAAGAAACTCAATCAACGTAAAAGGCTGATGTAGAGATGAAGAGGAGCACTAAATCAGAAAACAGGAACAAAGGTGTTTTATGTCAACGACACACACACCCTTGTTTTGATGTCATAAAAGTGTTTCTATTGAACAGCAACAACAGATTTACTCAAAGAACGACGTTAAACTGGGGCTCTACACAAGAGACGGGATCGCATTTAGATCGGACACTGATATCGGCGATATAACTCTCGTTTCCCAGAGCCAACGCGGATCGTTTATCATCTCAAGAGTGTGTGTGTTGTTGGATAGTGTACAACACACATTGTGCAACGAACACGTGGAATCAGAGACACGAGGACTCTATATGAAGGGTTTTATATTACAGCACATTTAGCATAAGCGGTATCACGAACCCCGCTGAATATACACCCTGATAATGGACTATTGCATTGGGAAACACAGAAGAGTGATATTCTTACCTCTCTTTAGCAGGAGGAGAACAGGGAGGAAATAAAGCAGACAACATTCAGTTATTATCAAGGCAAGTCATATATACAGCGCTTTATACAACATAACAATTCATCAGTTATGAAACCAATTCAAGTTCAGCTGTAAAGCGGCTCTATGGTTTATGTTCAGTGTTGTTTCAACTCAGTTCAATTATGAAATGAGTTCAAAGCTGTTCTACACAGTAAAAAATGATTTTTGATTAGTAAAAAAAAGATTATTGGAGTATGTTTTAAAAGATAATATTATTTTCATTTTAAAATTTCCCGTTTAATTCACTTGTTTTTTAGTGTCGTGATCATACAGCTCAATTCAGCTCCAAATTCGCTCTGATCTGATGCAGTTAAATTGATAACATTACTGAATATTAATTGTCTTCTAATCCCGATCAAATTCAGAATTATATGAGCTCTGTTTCAAAAGCAAGTGACCATTTTACCCAATATATGTGTGCTAGAAAGTTTTATGCATATCAGAGTATTGCATCATTAATGCTCACACCAGACTCTATTACAGTCGTGAGTTGTGTGTATTTTGGTTTATGGTTATGATCGCTTATGCATCATCATGCTGTTTATTACCTCAGAAGATAGTTGACACATCATAGTTGACACTCATGTTTACAGTAATGCATGGAAGTTAATATGAGAGCAATTGTATATCATTTCTTCTGTATATGTTATGGTCCTTTAGCAGATACTTCTATTCTAATATTTATAACTGATGTAGTTTCAGTAAGTGGAATTTGCTCCATGTACTGTATGTGCATTTGCTATTAACAAATTGAGTTTGCTTTTAGGAACCGATGGATATTTTGCAATCATGATAAGCTGTAAAATCACACAAAAAATTGTATGTCTTTATTCAATATTTATGGTTTTGAATAGCACACAAAAATGTCCATGCATTTAAATTACACTGTTTTAACATGAATAAACTTGTGATGCATATTTGTCAGTCATGCATGAACTAAATGGGTAAGAAACATGTACAATTTCTGCACTCAAAATGGCATGGCATAGGTTATTATTAAATTTTTGCATGATATATACATGATTTTATATGAGATATATATATACAGTATATATATACTTTTTTTTTTTTTGTAAATGTGCTCACCTGGATCAGGTTTGGGATGCATGAGTTTGAAGGGAACCTCCACAGCAACCTCACTGAAACACACACACGATTATACCTTACACACTTACACACTCACACACTCAAAAGTTGAGAAAACTCTAGTCTACACCAATCAAAACTCACCTGGATCCAACGACGCTGTAAGAGAGCAGAAATAAAGCCATTAGCAAAGCCCTTCCTCAACACACAGATATGAAGCGACACTGAACCTAACCTGGTGTTCACTCACCCCGCTGCATTACACTTCACCACCACCCTGTAGGCCACCAACATGCCCAGAATCTCCTTCAAAACCTCGTCCTTCACACTGAGGAGAACAGTGAGATGAAGAAACATCAGGGCTGAAACATTCAGATATCCATGTATAGATGGCGAATGATCCGCACTCACATGCTAGAGGAGGCCAGGTTAGTGTCCTCATGCTTCAGTTTTCCATCCAGAGCGAGTCCATGTCTCTCCCGGTTATTGCCCAGTAGAGGACAGAGACTGTACACCTTCTTCAGACTGGTGCCAGCGGGCACAGTGTCCCTGTAACACAACCGTTTAATCAGTTTACCACACTTATTGTGTACTGTTACATCATAAACACAAGACAAATGTTACACAATTACGATACATTAATGTTCTGACAGTGACATCATACAGATTCCACTCTGACAGTGACATCATAAAGATTCCATTCTGACTCTGACATCATAAAGATTCCATTCTGACAGTGACATCATAAAGATTCCATTCTGACAGTGACATCATAAAGATTCCATTCTGACAGTGACATCATAAAGATTCCATTCTGACAGTGACATCATAAAAACTCCAATCTGACAGTGACATCATAAAGGTAACACTCCCCAAATGTTACTATGTATCTAGTGATCTGCTTATCTAGATTCCAAAATGTTTCTATTCCTATATTAAGAGTAGCAATGAATGTATTCTTCATGGAGAAATAATTCCCATAATGCACTGCGACAAGCTCAATGAACCAAACTGGTCCCTTTTCAAATTTCATTATTCTAATATTATTATCAATGTTGAAAAAAGTTCATATTTTGTGGAAACTGTGATTATCTTTGATGAATAGAAAATTCAACAGAACAGCATTTATTTGAAATAGAAATCTTTTGTGACATTTACACAAGTTAATTATTGCAAAAATAAATAACATAACAATAATATCATCCAAACCGGTGTGCAAAGCCAAGAAAAACATCAGTTGTGAATATAAACTTACAGTACATTTTATTCAGTACTGAGGACATGGATGAACACAAACAGCTCAATGATCCACTCTACCGCGTTTTGCGTGTTTTTATGCTTAAACTATGAAGTCGAGGAGTGATGTAATCAGTCACCTCAGAATGAGGACTCATTTATTATATGATGTCATAAGAGCATGTGACATTACTGTGACATCACTGACTGTAATAATGGTGTGTTTGTACTCACATGGTTTCCTCATAGGCCACAGGACTGATGTATTTGTCGTTGGAGTAAAGCACCACACTAGTAACCTGCTCCACTGTGATACGGAGAAACAGAACACACACACTAAACACACACACTAAACACACACTTGTACATCAGTTTAAAGTATGCACTGTGTTCATGTACCTGAGACTGACACGTCCTTCACATTCCTGTTAGAACTGTTGTCAATGTCCACGCTGATGTTGATCATCTCTCCGTGGTAGTATGTCTGTAACACACAGTCGCAGATTTAAATGGATTCTTTTACGTTTGGATATGCATTACAGTCAACCCAAAATGTATTCAGGCACCTTCAACATTTCTCACATTATCACAGCTTATTCGCTATAGTTTAGAAAATAGTAGTAAAATATGAGAATATCAGTTGATATTTGACTGGTTTTGTCCGTCCTTCTGTTAGACTGTCTCACACATGAATAATGTTGAATATCTGTCAGCTGTTAAATTTAACTACACAATTAGATAATACCAGTTTAGCTCAACCAATCACCAAGCAATGCTTCATTTTGTTCAGTCTGTGTGTAAAAAGAGCATTAGCAATTAAAGAAAACACACTTCAGCAAAACATGATCAGGTCAAAGTGTCGGAATAATGTTTGGTCCCAAATGTTACTGGTAGTCACTGTATGAAGAATATTTGGGTTTAATATGTCACAGTTTACTTTATTTTGCTCTCCTCACTTACATAAATGAAGTAAAGTATGTGTCCTGCACACACTAGTAAATAATAATAATTATATCTGGTGTCTGATTAATTTTTGGTTTGACTGTACATGTTTATGGCTGTGTCCCACCTCTTTCTCCAGACTGACACGCATGTGCAGCGGTTTATCAGACATCACAAATTCACAGGTGGTCTCAGCCGACGGGACGGCGCCGCCTTTATCTGGAGCATACTGGATCTTTCTGATGGCCAACCGGACCGAACTCCTGCAGAAAGAGAGAGAGAGAGAGATGCATTCATAGAGTAAAGAGTTGGAGTCTTGATCTTGTGGTTTTGCTCTGAAGACCACATTATAATGATCTGGGTCTCAAACAAGACAATAATCTATTAAAGGGGCGGTAAAATGCCCTTTTCACAAGATGTAAAATAAGTCTCTGATGTCCCCAGAGTGTGTATGTGAAGTTTTAGCTCAAAATACCCCACAGATATTTTTATAGCATGTTAAAATTGTCACTTTTTGAGGGTGAGCAAAAACACACCGTTTTGTGTCTGTTCCTTTAAATGCAAATGAGCTGCTGCTCCCAGCACAGGGGGCGGAGCTTCAAGAGCTTGTGTCATTTTACCTCACACACACATGCACTTAAAATTTCAAAAACATTTAGCTTTTATGTTCAAACCGGAGTCAGACAATGATGGAGAGACTCAAGAAGAAGTGACAACATGTAGAAGCAACAGGACATTTCTGAATGGTTAGTTGATGAATTTATGAAGCTGATGTGTAGTTATCTTCTAGTTATTGATTAGCATATTCTGTCTTGATAATCTATAAATCATGTTCAAGGGGCGGGTTTATGTAAATTTTAGGGTTGGTGATGTCACTAACCCGGGAGGAATGTGGTGTAGTCTCTACCAGTCGTTTGTTGTAGTCCTTAAAAAGCGATTTCTTTAAAAGCAAATATCTCCCTTTGCTTTGAACTTTGAGCGTTGTAACTTTGCAGATGTTGTTTATGCTCAAACAGCAACACTACACACTAACTAAAGTTAGACAAGTGAAATCATAATCAACCACCCCTTTAAAAGTTATAATTGCCTCAACCACTAACCAACACGGTATCTACAAGGCTTCTGATTGGCTACTATTATGCATTTTAATTTTTATTTCAGTGCATTAAAATAGTGATTTGTATTGTATTCTATTAATCAGGTTTTGTTCTTTTAGTTTTTTTTTTTGTTGATCTGTCGTTTGTGACTTTTCTCACCTCTTTTGGGCTTTTTCATCTTGATTTTCTGCACAGAACGCCTTCACCTCAAACTCCACTGCACAGCGCTGCACACACACACACACACACACACACACACACACAACTTTTACTCCAATTAATTAGACAAATACATTTCAAACCAAGGTTATTATAGTTAAACAAACTAAAACCATAAAAAAACACCCATTACTTAAAATTAGAGCTGCATGATTAATCATTAAAAGATTGTGATCTCGATTCAAATAAAGATTGTATCATTACATCGTTACACCAGTAGGTGGCGTCAAGTGACTGTTAAAAATATATTTGTCATGAATCAGATTCGTTCAAAAACACTGATTCGTCCAGGAATGAAATGTCTGAAGTCTATGAGTGAGTGAGTCATTGAATCATTCACTCAACCGATAAAAAACCCCACTAAGTAATAGTAATAAATAGTAATAAATTCAAATTAATTAAACATTTTGTTAGAGCCTCTAGTAAATTACAATTAGTTGTCTAATCAGAATTGTGGGAGAATTGTGATCTGTATAAAAAATTAAATAAATGTAAAAAACATTTTCATTTAGTGCAACTAAAATTCAAAATATTAATAAAAATTACAATATTATCGGAACACTGAATGTTTGTGGTTCTGATGTTTTGAGACCATTTACCTTTCCTGGGTCAGTGGACGCCGGCTGCAGCGCTACAGAACACGGCAGGTTATCTGGAAACTGAGAGAAAACACACGCAATCAGAAATCACAACATATTCCCCCGCACAAACCCACTTAAAGTGCCCCTGTTATGCTTTTTCGGATTTGATCTTTCATGTAGTGTGTAATAGAGCAGTTTGTGAATGTGAAAGATCTGCAGTTTCAAATGTCAAAGGATCAGATAAATGGAGTTTTTGTCTCTTAAAAGAAAGAAGCGATCCTGAACTGAAACGAGTCGTCAGTAATTCAGTCTCACTTCCAGCTGAAGATACATAGGTTTGTAACTAATTTGCATAATGCCAGCCTGTGGTCTTGATTGGCTGAACAGCGTCTCTTAGCTCCGCCCTCAAACACTGTAGTGTATCTGAGACTGGAAGAGTTTGGTTCGTGTTGTTCATGTGGAGAAGACGCTGTTTTCTGCAGATTGATACGGTAAAACCCACGCCATCGTCACTGTTTGTATCACTGTGTGTCAAGAGCTGAGATTCAGATATGATAATGAGCGTTTACTTTCTGACCAATCAGAGCAGAGCAGCTCTCAGAGAGGCGGGGCTTAGAGAGACTGAATCTTCAAACGAAGCGTTTCAGACACTGAGAGAAAAGAGCTGATGCTGAAGTGGATATTATGAGAAAATTAAAGTGTTTTGGACTTGGATGCATGTAAACGTATTGAAGGAGAGGCCAAAACAAAATTAGAAATTAAAATAGCACAATAGGTGCACTTTCAAGCAAAAGTTTATGTCCGTCTTCTTGTGCTGTTTGCATCCATGATTAAAGTGATCAGAAATGACTCTAACCTCAAAGAAGAAGGGATACGCATCGTCTCCGAGCTTGCGCAGGATCTTCTCCTGCACTTTAGTGTGTACGCTGCGCTCCTTGTCCTGGAGAGGAGGATAGACCTGCCGTGTGCACAGGAATATATCCCTGCGGAACGCAATTCCCATGACGTCCATATCGTCCCGACCGTAGCGGAACGTACAGGACAACATGATGTAGACTAGAGGAGATGAACACACACACACAGCAGATTCATTAATCTACATGTGTTTCAGAGCCTCAACACACACACACACACACACACACACACACACACACACACACACACACACACACACACACACACACACACACACACAGCAGATTCATTCATCTACATGTGTTTCAGAGCCTCAACACACACACACACACACACACACACACACACACACACACACACACACACACACACACACACACACACACACACACACACACACAGCAGATTCATTCATGTACATGTGTTTCAGAGCCTCAACACACACACACACACACACACACACACAGCAGATTCATTAATCTACATGTATGGAGTCAATATAGGGCCATATATATCTGCAAAATAAAACAATGTTTTGCAAACAAAAAATATGTTTTGCAAAAAAAAAAAATATGTTTTGCAAAAAAAAAAATATGTTTTGCAAATAAAAATAGAGTATTGAGAATTTTTCTTGCTTTTTTGCAAAAAAAAAAAAATTTGCAAAAGAAAAGTTAACCACTGAGAGAAAAAATAAAGTTTAGCACAGTAAAACTTCAGCAGCATTGACTTTGCAACACATATTTCCCTTTGCGCCGCTCCTTTAAATCCGCGTTTCAGTCATCCGTGCCTCTGCGGCGCAAGCTTTCCTTTGCGCTTCATTTTTCTTTGCGCCTCGCTTTGTGTCCCTGATTTGACGTGGGGGGAGGGGTCAAGAGGTTGGGGTGTGTACAAGGGACGAAGGCGCGTCCCTCTCGGAACGTCATCAGCGCGAGCCCCAGACCGAGTGGATCGATCGAAATGGCGGAGCAGAGACATGCTGTGCTGCGTTCCAGTCCACTTTTAGACACGCACTTGCGAACTTCCCTAAGCACTTCCCCTTGGGGGAATCCCTGCCGCCATTTGAAGTGCGTTCCACTTCGTGAAGTGGACGAGGGAAGTTTATATGGACAGACCCTCGTTCCCTCGATTTTGACCGAGGGAGCGAGTCTGCTTCAAATGTACACTTCAGGCACCTATATGTCCCACAATGCAGTACGATTGTGACGTCACCACATATCTCGTCTAATCACCACCACACAGACAACTCTATGATATATTAATTATAATGTTTTAAATTTAAAACAACCCAAACACACCTATAAACATTTGGATACTGCATTAAACAAATTATTAAAGGGAAAAAAATTAAATAATAAATCAACTCCACAGCTGATTCCAAGTGATCAAGGGCTTAGGACGTTCCAGTTCAGCCCATTGCAGTTTCCGCCAGTAGTGGGCACTCGCAATGACGTACATCCGAGTGAACGAGATGAAGGGAAGTTAGCGAGTGAAGAGCATGACTATTTTGGACTGGAACGCAGCACGGGTGATGGATCACAGGTATGTATTATTGACAATAATAGTCTGGGGCTCTATTTGCCTGCTGATGAGAATATGTATATTGTGATGTAATATCTGTATGTACGCTCAGGTTTGTTTGTAAAATCTGAAGTTACGAATGCCTTTTTTGTTAATGTTCTATAAATATGTCAATAAAAAAAAGTCTGGGGCTCGCGCTGATGACGTTCCGAGAGGGACGCGCCTTCGTCTCTTGTACACACCCCAACCTCTTGACCCCTCCCCCCACGTCAAATCAGGGACACAAAGCGAGGCGCAAAGAAAAATGAAGCGCAAAGGAAAGCTTGCGCCGCAGAGGCACGGATGACTGAAACGCGGATTTAAAGGAGCGGCGCAAAGGGAAATATGTGTTGCAAAGTCAATGCTGCTGAAGTTTTACTTTGCTAAACTTTTTTTTTTCTCTCAGTGGTTAACTTTTCTTTTGCAATTATTATTTTTTTGCTTGCAAAAAAGCAAAAAAATTTCTCAATACTCTATTTTTATTTGCAAAACATATTTTTTTTTTGCAAAACATTTTTTTTTTTTGCAAAACATTTTTTTTTTTTGCAAAACATTGTTTTATTTTGCAGATATATATGGCCCTATATTGACTCCATATACATGTGTTTCATAGGCTGTACACACACACACACACACACACACACACACACACACACACACACACACACACAGCTCAGCACCGCCATCTATCTGTGTCTCTCACCTTTCTTTCCTTTCACCTGCTCTGGGTCGATCAGCACGACTCCATCTGAGAGAAAAATATATATGCATTCAGAATAAAAACTATATATACATATTTTTTTTAAATACAATTACAGAAACACAACAAAATTACTACAAATTATGGTTTTAATACATTTTTAATTATATATATATATATATATATATATATATATATATATATACATATTTACATATTTTATTTCAGTTAAAGTTTTTTTTTTGTTACAAAAGTTTTATGTTTTTGGTTTTAGTTTTTTTTAGTAAGAATAATAAGTCTGCTTTCCATTCACTTCAATGGGAGAGAAGAAATGCAAGAACATTTAAACACTTTATTTAAAGCCTTTATTA
>NC_138733.1:4835510-4838010 GCF_965113295.1 Leuciscus leuciscus | reverse complement strand
ATATATTTTATTTTTCTGCAATATATATTGCTATTTAAAAAAAAAAATACAGGTATTTTCAGATGACGACTTGAATAGCTCTATGGCTTGTAAAGAATTAATCATTTCAGAATACTCTGGGTGATTTTGTTGGGGAGTTTGTCTGCATAGAATTGTTATTATTTTTTAAATAAAAATAAGAATTCAAAAAAGCTGAAAAATTACTTTCTACTCAGGATTTTTCCAATATCCTTTTAGGACTGAAGCATTTAGGAAAAGCTTCACTGTAATAAATGCTTTTTGAATCTGTAAACAAATATTATTGGTAGAATAATAGAAAATACTATTTCAGTGTTTCTACTTCAAAAGTTTCTTAGTAACTATTTGTGAAATTTACTAGCAATTTCTGAGAGAACATTTTTCTAAGTATTTTATTTACAAATTTATAAAAAGTGTTTTTGACCAGTTCAGTATGACTATAAATAATAATGATTTAGTGATCATTATCAAAAATAAAAACATTTAAAAATAAATAAAAATAATATATATGTATATAAAAATGAGTAGTATTTGCTGTAAAATTACAATACTAATACATATGCCTTGATTTATTAATTTTCACACAGTAACACAGAGCTTTTATTTTGACGAGTTGCCGGTAAATATGCGCTGCTGGTTCCAGAGTGAAGCTCGAAACATTCGCTCCATCCGAAATCACACTAAGTACTATATTTGGATTTGACATACACATCTGCAACATAATCAGATCTCATCATACGAAAATAGATACGGCCAGTTTATGGGCAAATCTCACAAAAATGGTCATGTGACACTTTTACATTAAGAAAATATAGCTTTAAAAAAAAAATTCTTACATGCATGGAACGCTTTAAAACGCTTTCCAGACACTATAAAGATAAATATGACTCGCTAACTCTTATCGATCAAGGTTTAAAAAAAGACATTTTTAAATCCAAGAAAAAGACAGACAAATGCAAGTAACGTCTCACACATTTTATGGTGTGCAAACATTAAGCAGACATATACAGAGACCTCATATACATTAGCAACAATTACCTTGCACAGTCCGTTGAGTGATACAATAGTGCCCACTCTCAGCCACACCCACAAATGTGCCAGAGGGGTGGGGCTAAATGCAAGCCACACCCATAAATGTATCAGAGAGGTGGGGCTAAACACAAGCCACACCCATAAATGTATCCAAGAGGTGGGGCTAAACGCAAGCCGCACCCTCAAATGTATCCAAGGGGTGGGGCTAAACGCAAGCCGCACCCTAAAATGTATCCTAGGGGTGGGGCTAAACGCAAGCCGCACCCTAAAATGTATCCTAAGGGTGGGGCTAAACGCAAGCCGCACCCTCAAATGTATCCTAGGGGTGGGGCTAAACGCAAGCCACACCCTCAAATGTATCCTAGGGGTGGGGCTAAACACAAGCCGCACCCTCAAATGTATCCAAGGGGTGGGGCTAAATGCAAGCCACACCCACAAGTCATCCATGAAGTGTGCTGTCCCCTCCACTCACTATCTGAAACCAAGTGCACTTGTTGGGCACCTTGACAGACTCCAGCGTTGAGCGTTGGGGACATGAGTGTTTCAAAACCAGCTAATGTGATCGCAGACACATCAGTTATAGTGTTAGACATCGAGTATGAAGGAGCATTACAGTCATTTGTTTGTTTTTCACCTAAGTGCAAATGTCACCAGTTCCACTGCTGGCGTCAGGGCAAATAACAAGTGCACTTGTTCTCCTTTGCAGAAACAGCTGAGCAGAGTTACAGTATTTGAAACAGACATCATGCTCCGAGGATATGAGCTTGTGTGCA
The DNA here is from genome assembly GCF_965113295.1 of Leuciscus leuciscus. Taxonomy (NCBI): domain Eukaryota; kingdom Metazoa; phylum Chordata; class Actinopteri; order Cypriniformes; family Leuciscidae; genus Leuciscus; species Leuciscus leuciscus. Next base: position 4,836,187 of record NC_138733.1, on the reverse strand, counting down.
TCGTAAATTAAAATTAAATTAAAATAAAGAACAACAGAGCATGGTTTTCTTCACTAAAACTCATCTCATTGCACACATTCAGAGTCACTGCATACATCACACGTTCACCACACACACACGGTCATCCAGGACCCGAGGGGAGGGGCTTATGATAACAAGCGCTGTGATTGGACCAAATAATATGTGACACGCCCTTATTTTCAGTTGTGTGTCTTTAAATGATTTAAGAGTCATTCAAATTCAAATAAACATGTAAACTATAGGAGAGAATCGTGGGAAATACTTCTGAATGTCTTATACACGGCAAACAAAACTTTTTGAATTTTGAATGTGACAAATAATCAGAGCATCAACATTATCATAATCAGATCTCATCACACAATCAGACACAGTTGGGAGTTTGTGTAAATCTCACAAAAAAGGTCAAGTGGATCAAAACTACTACATTTTGCATAGAGAAAATCAAGCCTGTTTTTTTTTTTTTTATTATTATTTTATACATGCACATTTTTTTTTTTTTTTAAACACATTTTTGCCCCAAAATTTATTAGTGCAATCTAAAAAAATAAAGAAAAAAGTCCTCATTACTGAGATGATGTGGGAAAAATAGCAATTATAATATACATTTATTATAATATAATTATGTACTGGCTTCAGTTTATGCAGATTCTAATAAA
>NC_138733.1:4795510-4830510 GCF_965113295.1 Leuciscus leuciscus | reverse complement strand
CTATGGAAGCTTGTTTCCGCCGAAGAATGAAATACATTTTTTTTTTTTTGTCTTATAACTCGTAGACTGAAAAACTTGCCAAAAAAACAACTTATTTTATACGAATTTATTTCTTAGAATCACACATTTATTTCTAAGTATTCACAATTTATTTCTTAATACTCAGAAATAAAGCCAGGATTCTGAGAAATAAAGAAATAAATTGTGAATACTTAGAAATAAATGTGCGATTCTAAGAAATATTTGCGATACTAAGAAATAAAGACGTGATGCTCAGAAATAAAGCCAGGATAGAAATAGTGACTTTATTCCGCAGAATCGCGACAATTTCTTACAATCACGACTATTTCTCAGAATTGCGACTGTTTCTGAGCATCACGTCTTTATTTCTTAGTATCGCAAATATTTCTTAGAATCGCAACTTTGATTATTGCGCGTTTCTCAGAATCGGGTTAGAATCGCAACTTTAATTCTGAGTAGACATCATTTCTCAGAATCGCAACTTTATTTCTCAGAATCGCATCTTTATTTCTGTGCATCGTGAATATTTCTCAGAATTGTGACTTTCTTACTGAGTATTGTGATTTATTTCGCAGAATCGCGACTTTCTCAGAATCTCAAATATTTCGGAGTATTGCGACTTTCTCAGAATCGTGAATTTATTTCTGAGTACTGCGACTTACAAGTGCGACTATATTTTGCAGAATCGCGACTATCACAATGGCGACTTTATTTCAGAATTGTGACTCAGAATTGCAACTTTATTTCTGATTGTTATATTTGAGTATTGCTACTTTATTTCTCAGAATCGCAAATTTAATTCTAAGTAGACTTAATTTCTCAGAATCGCATCTTTCTTTATTTCTGTGCATCGCGAATACTTCTCAGAATTGTGACTTTCTTCCTTAGTATTGTGATTTATTTCTATGCATCGCGAATACTTCTCAGAATTGTGACTTTCTTCCTTAGTATTGTGATTTATTTCTATGCATCGCGACTTTCTCAGAACCTCAACTTTATTTCTCAGAATCTCAAATATTTCTGATTAATAGAATAATATTGTGACTTTCTCAGAATCGTGAATTTATTTCTATGTACTGCGACTTACTCACAAGCGCGACTATATTTTGCAGAATCGCGACTATCACAATGGCGACTTTATTTCAGAATTGTGACTTTCTCAGAATTGCAACTTTATTTCTGATTATTGCTATATTTGAGTATTGCTACTTTATTTCTCAGAATCACAACTATTTCTCAGTAGCGTGACTATTTCTCAGAATCACAACTATTTCTCAGTAGCGTGACTATTTCTCAGAATCACAACTATTTCTCAGTAGCGTGACTATTTCTCAGAATCACAACTATTTTTCACGATCGCGACTTTATTTCTCAGAATTGCGACTTTATTTCTGAGTATTGCGACTTTATTCCGCAGAATCGTGACAATTTCTTACAATCATGACTATATTTCTCAGAATTGCAACTTTATTTCTGAGTATTGCGACTTTATTCCGCAGAATCGTGACAATTTCTTACAATCACGACTATATTTCTCAGAATTGCAACTTTATTTCAGATTATTGCTACTTTATTTCTCAGAATTTCTCAATTTTAATTTTTTCATTCCCTGGTGAAAACAAAGCTTCCATACAAATCCCATATTCTTCAGAGAAAAAAATTATTCAGATTTGTTCAATAAACCATCAGCTACCATAAAATGTACACTTTTACAACTAGCCACTTTTCACATTAGTTTAGACTAATGAATTAGTATTAAATATACATTTATTTTATTTTATCAATTAAATTAATATTAAATATGAATTACATTATAATTTAGTTTGTCACCCAGAAGAGGACAAACAACATTCTCTAAAGGTTAACCAAAAGAGCAAAAATGTCATTTTCAAGCCCCATTTTGCATCATATTCATGCATAGTGGAAAATTAAGAAAACGTATAACAACTAAGAGTCTCTTACAGACTTTGCTGCGTAAATCCCAGAGCTTGAGCGTTCGATCGTAGCTGCCGGAGACGATTCGAGTGTTGTCGAGGAGAAACCGAGCAGATAAGACCTTCCCGCTGTGACCTGTGAGTGTGTGCTTTGGGACAAGACCATAACAATCAATTCAACAGGCATGCAGACAATAGTTTCTAGTAGTAAGTGAGATTGAATTGAGGTCTCAGTATGATTTGTGAGATCAGCTGACCAGCCTCCTTTAGTCCTGCCCTCATGTGTGTGTGTCGTGTTGCTGTGGGATGTTGCTGTCAGAGTCTCACTCGATTCTCTAAAAACACTCTCATTCAGCAGAAACATCCATAATATCAGCCGCCACATCAAACCAGTGATGCACAACTCGAGCATGCTGGGAAATGAACAGGGCTGGCTGAGAGGGACGAAGGGACTGGAAGGAGATCTGGACTTCAGACCTTTTACATCACATCATTGACCTTTGATCCATCAAATAAACCTTAGTGATCTTTAAACATTGATGTTTTATTATAGATTTAGAAGGAGTTACACCGCACTCACGATCATCAAGGTGCCAGACAAACAAGACTAAAGATCTAAAAAAATAAACTGTCTGCACACTTGAATCCTTTAAGCAAATTTAATCACCAAGCTTTCGGTCAAACGACCATCCTCAGGGCATCTTTATAGATTTAGAAAAAAGAAAGCATAACTTGCATGGATATAATGATGTCTGGACTAGAAATATTGAGATCTTTAACCTTTATTTCAATATGATTACATTTGTTAAAGAATTTGTAAGGATATTGCGTAGTTGTGCTTGGAGTCGATTGTTTTATTTGTTATGACGCAATAAAACATGACAAATTTTGCAGGAATCATTTTTGTCATTCAAAGAAATTATGAACAAAAGAGAATCAACGAAATATTAATAACTGATTATGTTGCAGTCAATGTATGCTTTTTCCTGTGAGCTTTTGTTTTTCTATGCTTTTTTTTTTGCACAGTAAAACAAAACCTGTAGCTTGCCAAATAATTTTGCCAGATAAATACCGTAACCAAGTTTAGTGTTTTTTCTTCCCTCATATTTAAAAAATATATTCCTCATATTTTGATGGTTTATTTGAACTTGTAGGGTCATTAAAAACAAATATCCTCTCTGGATATCACTTTTGGCCACTATATATAAAATGTTTGATAATTTTGTATGCATTAAAAAAAATTAAAAAAGACTAATACCATCAATAATTAAATGCATGAACAAAATGAACAAGAACAATAAGAGAATCACAGAATCTAAGAGGTTTTATTGTCAACGTAAAATATAAACATTTACAGCTAAAAGCGTGTGTGGGCTAAAGTCCTTGTGTGTATGTGGTTAACATGCCACCAAACCTGAAGAGAGAGTGTGAGTGTGTGTGTGTGTGAGTGTGTTACTTGTACAACTATCTTTGTGAGGACCAGTTTGAGTGTTAGACCATTGGAGTGAGGACAAAGAGAGTAAAGTGAGGACATTTCGGCCGGTCCTCACTCTCTGAGAGCCTTTAAAGGCCCGTTTGAGGGTCAACACTTGGTTTTAGGGATAAGGTTATAATGAGGTTAAGGGTCGGTTTAGGGTCAGGGGTCGGGTTAGGCACTTAGTTGTGATGTGTAAGGTTAGGGTAAGCGGATAGAGATTGCATTGTGTCAATGAATGTCCCCATAAAGATAGATGTACAAGAGTGTGTGTGTGTGTGTGTGTGTCTGTGTGTGTGTGTCCAGTGAAATCCTCACCCGCAGTCTGAAGTCATCAACAGTCCAGATTCTGCTGGCGAAGTCGTTAGAAGCGGCCAGTAAATACGTTCCCTGCAAAACACAAGCACAAAGCGATCAGTGAAACACACCATCATGCATCATGTTATATGGGTAGACTAATGATTTTCTTTCTGAAATTAAGATCTTATGGATGTAATTGCATTTTTTGTGGTTTTTAGTCCATTAGCTCTGAGGTCATCCTTATATAACTAGATAAAAGAATCATGTGCATTTAAATGGATTCGTACACAAACTTCGTAAGTCACTGTGGATAAAAGAGTCTGCTAAATTAATAAATGTAAATGTTTTCTTCAATTAAATGCTCACTAGAATAACAATGCGCCACTAGCCTAAATCATAAACAACGGCTGTTGAGTTTTAAGTGGATCAAATTATGGGAGTCCATCGAGTTATGATATCTGAATAAAAAATTACGAAGTCAAAGAAAATGTAAATGAAACATGCATGCATGAATCGTTGAATCACAATAAGATCAATAACATGCATTTACAAAATAGATGGGGTGGATTTTCACTTCATGCTGACTAACAATATTGTAACAACAATGGAAAATCATTTGTCAAATCATTTCATGAGGCTTTATGGATTCATTTAATTTTTTATACAAATTATGTATTTCCCATTTTATTTGTCTGGAATCTGTTTTTATGGTGAGTGTTATTTTAGTATCACTGAGATACTATTATCGTTTTTATTTTTATCTTTCAAAATTTAATTTTAGTTATTAAGTTGTGCGTTTTTGACATATTTACCATTTTTTTGTTTAATAAAGTACAAAACGTTTTTTTTTTTATTGTATGAGTAACTTATATTTGAATACTCAAAAAGCATGTCTAATCAATTACATTAATAATTTAATCAATATTCAAATGAAAATATAAAAATTCATTTACAACGGAACATAATTTATCATTATTTTAACTTATCAAATAGATACATTTAACTTCATAATTTTTATTATAAAAACTTTTTTTTCCAAGTTTTTGAAAAGCTTAGGATTTTTTGTGTGTGTATTAATGATTAAAGTTTTTCTCAAATGAAATGGTGAAATGCTGGACACCAGTCCATATCATGAAATATTTAATTCATATTAGAGGGCTGCTTTTGATAGATTCATCCAAAACATTTCAAATTCTGTGACAATATCCATTACATTTCTACGATTCTGTCCATGTTATTGGCAATGCGGAAATCATTGGGCTAAGAATATGTTGCATGTCAGATATTTTTTTATTTTATTAGTAACTGTATACTCAATTAAAGATGCAATGTAAATGGTAATGTATACATAATAAAAGCCTGTTCATGCGCAAGGAAGATAACGTTTTTAAACTCGTTAACAATACGGCATGATATCATTGGAATCACTTTCAGAATGTTTTTTTCCAGCCGATGAAAGATAAAAACAGCCAATCAAAAGAGCACGAGCATTTAAGACGACAAAACTATAGCGTACGCTTATAATAAACAGAACATATCATCCTCTGGTGTGGGTGCTAATATAGTTAAAGGAGTAGTTCATTTCAGAATTAAAATGTCCTGATAGTTGACTCTCCCCCTCGTCATCCAAGATGTTCATGTCTTTCTTTCTTCAGTGGAAAAGAAATGATGGTTTTTGAGGAAAACACTCCAGGATGTTTCTCCATATAGTGACTTCAATGGGGTCCAACGGGTCGAAGGTCCAGATGTGAGTTTCAGTGCAGCTTCAAAGTCTCGACACGATCCAGCCGAGGAAGAAGAGTCTTATCTAGACAAACCGTATAAACATTTATAGACTTTTTAACCACAAATGCTCGTCTTCCACTAGCTGTGATCCGCCACACATTACGTAATCACGTTGGAAGGTCAAGCGTGACATAGGCGTAAGAACCGACCCAGTGTTTACAAAGCGAACGTGCAATGACTGAGTCAAACACCATTTACAAAAAATAAATAAATGGTAAAACAATATATTTATTTATTTATTTATTTTGAGTTTTTTTGCACTACTCTACATTCTCCGCCTACCTCAGGTCACCGCCTGACCTTTCCAACGTGATTACGTAATGCGTGAAGTCGTGGACGTGCAAGACGAGCATTTGTGGTTAAAAAGTATATAAATGTTGTTATTTTTATATAAAATGTCCGCTGGTTTGTCTAGATGAAACTCTTCTTCCTCGGCTGGATCGTGTCGAGACTCAAGCTGCACTGAAACTCACATCTGGACCTTCGACCCGTTGGACCCCATTGAAGTCACTATATGGAGAAACATCCTGGAGTGTTTTCCTCAAAAACCTTCATTTCTTTTCCACTGAAGACAGACAGACATGAACATCTTGGATGACGAGGGGGAGAGTAAACTATCAGGAAAGTTTAATTCTGAAATGAATGAATCCTTTAATGTTTCTGGTGTGAACGGGCCTTAACTCACCGCACTATCAAACTCTATACTGGTGATTCCAGCATTACTGCCCGTCAGCGCACCTTTGGCTTCACATCGCCCTGTTGAAACAAACACACAAAAGCTTTCAAAACCCCACACACACACACACACACACAACTGAACATCCACATGCATCTTTGTTTCAGGAGGAAGCAGAAATTCTGCAGTTGCTTCACTAAACCTTGTGAAACTGAACTGGTGTAATGCATAATTCTCCCAGTTTCCTCTTTGAAACGACTGAAGGTCTCAGCTTGAAAACTTGAGATCATAAGCCCGTCAAACGCTCTCCTTGAGTCCGGCCCTCCTGCGTGTCGAGTTTCTGTCGGACGCTGCTGTCAAACGTCTTATAATTCTCGACTCTAAGACTTTAAATGCAGCAGAAACGTCCATAATATCAGCCGCCACCTTTGACCAGCGATGCACAACTAGAGCATGCTGGGAAGGGTATTAAGAGTGGCGAATGGGAGGGACAAAGGGACTGGAAGGAGGCAAGGCTTCGGACCTTTTACATCTCATCACTGACCTTTGAACTCTAGTAAAACTGTTAATGATAACGCATGTGTTCAGTACCGGATACGACCTCCCAGAGCTTCACCCTGCGATCCATTCCTCCCGTGGCGAGCAGACGGGAACCGGGACTAAACCTCACGGCGTTCACTTCCCCATCATGGGCGTCCTACACACAAACACATTCAATTCATATGTATTTGTACAGCGCTTTTCACAATACACATCATTTCAAAGCAGCTTTACAGAAAACGCATGAGTCCATATTACAATTTAGAGTCTGTAACTGTCTAATTTCATATATATATATATATATATATATATATATATCAAAGTAGAAAAGCAAATACACATGGTTTTCTTGTTTGTTTTGAAAGGTCTCAGCTTGAAAACTTGAGATCATGCACCAGTTTAACGTCCTCTTCCCGTCCTTCCCTCCTGAACGTTGTGTTTCTGTTGGACGCTGCCGTCGACGTCTCACTTGGTTCTCTAAAGGACTCGTATTCAGCAAGAACGTCCATAATATCTATCAGCCGCCACCTCAAACCAGCGACGCACAACTAGAGCATGCTGGGAAAATTAAGAGGGGCTGCTGGGAGGGTCAGGACTGGAAGGAGACCTGGATATCAGACCTTTTACAAATCGCATCATTGACCTTTGAACCTCTGTGGAAGTTTTTTTTCTTAACTTTCATTTAATATTTGGTATTTTTTAGCAATTTCATTCACATTTTGTTAGGAAAAGAGTGACTTACGAAGATGTGCAGCGCAGTGGAGGGAACTCGAACATCAGCGCACGCCGACTGCGCCTCTGCAGCTTCAGGAGACGAGCTGAACGAGTTCACGGAGCGACGTCTTCTATGGGGAAGAAAGAGTGTGTGTGTGTGTCACACAGGGCTGGACTCAACTCCTAACCTTCTCACAAAACATGCCATCGTCATGTCAAGTCAAGTCACATTTATTTATACAGCGCTTTTTACAATACTGATTGTTTCAAAGCAGCTTTACAGAGATAACAGGAGAATAATGCAACAAAGTTTGTTTCTAGAAGAAAATAGTTATTAATTTAGGTAATTTATATATATATAGCCGCTCTGGAGTAAACCGTGACGTCATCGTCCAGCTCAGTTCAGTTCTTGTATAATAGTGTCAATACAGGCAAATCAATAATATTGTTGAATATTAAATTAAATGTTAAATTTAATGTCCCCAACTAAGCAAGTCAAAAGCCAATGGCAACAAAGATGGAAAAAGGTGGAAAAGGCGCCAGTGGTAAGGAACCAAACCTCCATCATAAAGACGCTCGTTCAGGGACTGAAGCGTTTATAATCACATGACTGAATGATTTTCAGCATGACAACATTTGAGGTCAGATGTAAAACATCGTCTCTTTGATGCACAAACAAAACTCTGATGCACAGACGACACTTGAAAGCCAATCTCAAACCTGCGTGCAGCTAAATTTGGGTGGGTGACAATAATAAAAAATAAAAAAAGGTTAATACGCACAAAATATGCTTATCTATCTATATGTAAAATATAAATGATCAATAATGATTTTAAATAATGTTTTAAAAAAAAGATAACTTTTGAGAACTCATTTTCAACTCAAAAAAAACATTTTAACTACGTGACAAATATGTTTGTCTGCAATTGTCTGAAATTTTATGTGATTTGATCAATGAAAAGAGTAAAGCCCAAAACAATTACAACATTAAATTGCAATTTACATTATGTACAATTTTTGTCTTTAGTCTTTTATCACAATATCACGTTTAATTGTACATTTTTCCAGTAGTCGTATGGCAATGAAAGCTCAATAGAGCAAAGAAATGTTTAATGTTTTAATAGGTAAATTTTTTTTTTTTTAAATCAGCTCATACAACTGATGCAAGTTGTGATTTAATATACAATTATTCACACACACTAATATATATAGTGTGTGTTTGAGAATAATAGTATGAGGTGATTTTTTTTTTCTGTTGAGCTTCCAAACCATTGCTGGAAAAATGCACAATTAAACCTGCTATTATTTGATCATTCCTGAGGTCATTTACTCAATGAATCCAATCAATTCTCTCAACATCTAAAATTAAACAAATGTCTACCAGCTTGTGGTTTAAACCTGAAAATCACCCACCCAGCCAAACCTCACTCACACACACACACACAACACACTACACTACACACAGAGCAAACAAGAGTATATCTCAAGTATATCCAAAAGGAGAGATTACACGCGTAAAACCCCCCACAGCAGTTACCCACAATCCAGTTCACAGGAATACATTTCCTTTAGCATGCTTCTGGGTTTACGAGAGAATCACTCTCATACACACACACACACACACACACACACCACACTGTGCATCACCTGGAGTCAGACGGGACGAAACCAGGTTGGACAGAATCAGACAAGCTGCAGACACAGAGAGAGTGTAGAATGAGACACACACTCACTCACACACTCACACACACACACTCACACAGAGAATAGGGATGAAACAGTTACTGGTTTGATGACAAACCATGATAAAATTCCCTACAGTTAGTATTGATATTTTAATAATCGTGATTTGAAAAACGTACGGTAAATACTATCCCGGATTAAGCAGGTTAACAGCACTCGCACGCAGCGCAGCTCTTAAAGGGACAGCAGCATAATAAACCTGATGCGTTAATGCATTAATGACCTTAATATTCAATTAAACAGAAGACAAAGAGAAAACACTCCCTGCTCTTGCCTGAATAACTTCTGTTGCTTTAAGAATTGCTCTGTATTTAATTATTGCTATGCAGGGTTATTTTACATTTGATTATTCAGTTCCTGTACCTGAATACACTGTTAGACCCACTGTTTATTAAATTGGGATCTTACTTTTGTTCTGTTGTGTCTATCTGTGCTGATGCTTGTAGTTTGTTGATTTGTTTTTATTTTATCACTGAATGTTCACTTGCCTTTAATCATTTTTAAACTTATGCACACAGAAAAGTGTTCAGTGCTGGTAACTTTATCTGTTGTTTGTTGGGTTTCGATGTAAAACTTGGTGAAATGATTTTAGTGTGTGTGTGTGTATCAGTACTTTTTGAACATTTCCAGCACATTATAACAATACAATGATAATATTGATAACCGGGATCATTTTCATCGTGATATAACATTTTCGTACTGTTTCATCTCTAAATGACACACACACACACACACAAACAGACACACACACTCTCTTATTCTCACAAACACATGTCCAGGAAATATTTTAGTTTCGCAATGTGGTTTTATTCCATGACAAGTCTTGCTTTAGAGTTTGGGCTTGAATATGACCTGGAGATGTTCTAGTAAGATTCACCATGAGTAAAGAATGAAGAAGAGAAGAAAGAAATATCAAAACACAAAGACTAAAAACATACCCAAAGATATTAGTGATGGAATCCAGCAGTCCGCCAGGAGGAGGAGGAGGAGGAGGAGGCTGAGACACTCGTTTACTGGAGGAAACACACACACACAGTTTTAGCTAGTATATTCTGTGGACAGCAGATGTGTGTGTGTGTGTGTGTGTGTGTGTGAGAGAGAGAGAGAGAGAAAGTGTGTGTAAGCGAATGACTGAGTGTGAGTGTGTGTATGTGAGTGAGTGAGTGAGCGAGTGAGTGTGTGTGTGTGTGTGTGTATGTGAGTGAGTGAGTGAGTGTGTGTGTGAGTGAGTGTGTGTGTGAGTGTGCGTGAGTATGTGAGTGAGTGAGTGAGTGAGTGAGTGAGTGAGTGAGTATTTACCTGGGTGTGCGACTGGGCTGTCTGTTTGGTGACGTTTCACCCGTTGCCTTCCCAGCATCCTCTGTGAGAACTTCGATGTCATCATCTCTAGACCAATCAGACACCAGCATCCAATGAGATTTCAATGATTTAATAGGATTCCCAACAACAACATTTTATTTGAAAATATGATAACAGGATAATACGCTGAATTTTATATGGTTAAAAACAATATGCCCTCATAAAATATAAACTCTGCACCCTTAAAAAAGGGGGGAAATATTGTCCTTTAATGGAAAAGGTAATAAAAATGTAAACTTGCTTCATTGGCAACAAAGTAAAATAAATGTAAGTTCTAAAATTATAAAACAGAAATAGTAAAAAAACTATGGAAATATTCAAATAAAAGCTAACTCAAATTAATAAATACTATTATAGCATATAAATAATACTAAAATAACACTGTACTTGATATGAATGTATAATTTTATAAAAAGTGTGTTCACAAAGACTGCTCTCACTACAGAAATGTCCATTACTGGATATCACAGATTTATAAATGCCTGATAGTTGCAGGTTTCCTCCTGACAGAGCCTGAATCAAACCAAACGTTCTCGTCTCACTAGAAGACGAGCTTATAGAAACACACTTACTGGTCTATGGGCAGAGGTTCCTTCGCTGCGTCCGCCAGTTCCTTCTGAAGCTTGGCCTGTCTGCGCCTGCGACGACATCGATGTGTTACACACACTGAGCAAACACACACTTAAACTCTACAGAAGCTCCCAGTCCGTTTCAAACAGCCAATCAGGTGGAGGAGAATCATAATGAGCTTGTCACAGGAAACGAGCCGATTATTCAGAAACTGACGGGCGGCGCCCAGTCGCAGCTTCTCATTGTGTTTAAACGACCCTTAACGACTGATCAGTTAATCAGTGAGACTGAGAATGAGCTTCAGATCACACACATATGGGCCGTTAACGACTCCGGGCCAACATCAACTCCCCCCAGCTTTAGGATTTGAAGGAAAGGCTTGAAGAAAACAAAGGGTGTGTTTTATAACAGGCACAAAATAGTCCAACATCAAGATTTTTAAAGTTAAAGTGCCTCTATTATGGTATTTTAAAGGCTGCTAATTTGCTAATTTCTCCTAAAATAGGATTATACGCATCCAAGTTAAAAACACTTTAATTTTCTCCAAATATTCATTGCAGCACAGTGTCTGAAACGCTTCGTTCAAAGATTCAGTCTCTCTAAACCCCGCCTCTCTGAGAGCTGCTCTGCTCTGATTGGTCAGATGGCCCAGTCTGTTGTGATTGGCCGGAAAACCAAACACTCATTAGCATATCTGAATCTTAGCTCTTTCTCAGCACTTATATGAACAAAAGTTCATTTACATCTCATAATAATGCACACATAATTATGTCATGCTCTTGGTGCACTGAGCTGATGATGATATTTGCATTTGTAGTGGAGAAAGCGTGTGTTCTTCATTTCAGGAGAATGAAATCTCATTAATGCCTGTGTTTCCCCTATTATACTATTTTAAAGGCTCCTAGTTTTGTTTTAGACTCTCATACAGTATAAAACACTTAAATTTTCTCATAATAGCCACTTCAGCATCAGCTCTTTTCTCTCAGTGTCTGAAACGCTTCGTTTGAAGATTCAGTCTCTCTAAGCCCCGCCTCTCTGAGAGCTGCTCTGCTCTGATTGGTCAGAAAGCAAACGCTCATGATCATATCTGAATCTCAGCTCTTGACACACAGTGATACGAACAGTGACGATGGCGTGGGTTTTACCGTATCAATCTGCAGAAAACAGCGTCTTCTCCACATGAACAACACGAACCAAACTCTTCCAGTCTCAGAGAAACTACAGTGTTTGAGGGCGGAGCTAAGAGACGCTGTTCAGCCAATCAAGACCACAGGCTGGCATTATGCTAATTAGTTTCAAACCTACATATCTTCAACAGGAAGTGAGACTGAATTACTGACGACTCGTTTCAGTTCAGAATCACTTCTTTCTTTTAGGAGACAAAAACTCCATTAATCTGATCCTTTGAAACTTTGCATATCTTTCACATTCACGAACAGCTCTATTACACACTACATGAAAGATGATCTCTGAAATGAGCCACTTTAAAACTTCAGTATAATAGTGTTTCTGACCTGGTGTCCTTCTCGTTCTCAGCGTTGAGTCTGTTGGCCTCCTGGGCTTTCTCCGCCATCCAGCGTGTCACCAGCTCCTGATTGTCCTCCGTGGTTTTCCGTAGTTTCTCCTCCAGAGCGCTGAACGTGATCTGCAGGGCATCGTACTCGTCTCGCAGCGTCTGATTGGCTCGTTCCAAATCAGCCAGAGAGTTTCGGAGTTCACGACACTCCCCTTCCAGATGCGAGATCTGCTGCTGATACTCCAACATCCTGGAAAAACACACGGAAATATATCATATAAAAAAAAAATATACTAATATATATATATATATATATATATAGCAAATCTCAGCAGTGAGATTGTTTATATAATCTCAAAATGTGATTGTAATGGAGATCTGAGACATTTTCACGAAGGATTCGACACGTGAATCCATAACTCGTCTTGTAAAACTTTACTTTTTCGGTAACACTTTATTTTACAGTGTCTTTGTTACATTTGTTAGATGTAGTTACCATAGTAATAACAGTAAATTATGCATAATTACATGCCCTCAACCAAACCCTAATCCTACCCTAACCCTATAGTAAGTACATGTAGTTCATTAATATTACTCAGTACTTAAATATATAATTACACTGTAACAATGACACCTTAAAATAAAGTGTAACCCATTTTTCTTTATTTTGTTACATTATAATTAGTGCTGGGCAACGATTAATCGCATCCAAAATAAAAGTCTTTGTTTACATAATATATGTGTGCATAATTATTTTGTATATATAAATAACACATTTCTTAAATATATACATGCATGTGTGTATTTATATATGCAAAATAATAATTATACACAGTACACACACATATATTATGTAAACAAAAACTTTTATTTTGATTGCGATTAATCGTTGCCCAGCACTAATTATAAGAATCAATATTAACATCATGATTTTGTGTAAAGCAACTTTAAAAACAATGTGTATTATGAAAATAAATTTGACTTGACTTGAGATATAAAACATTATCCTGCTGAAACATGATAAACTCACTTGGCTTCATTACTCTGGATCTCTTTGTCTTTCTGCTGAATCTGGTTGTTTAGTTCAATCACGTTCTGAGCCAACTGCAAACACACACACACACGAAAATATATGTTATTGCCATGCTAAAATAAAATAAACACAAAAATACAATGATTTGAAGCATTTTCATTTATACACCTATAATAAACAGCAACATTTACTAAAACAATTACATATATGAATAATATCCATTCAAATCACTGAATCTGAGTTTTTAACTGATTTAATGAAAGGGAAGGTTAGATCACATAAACTTATAGCAGAAAGCTCTAGACATGCTACAACAAAATCTTGCTCAAACACTCTCGTACTAATGAGTCACAAGTCAAGGATTGTAAAGCTAGTCTAATGACTTGGAAGAGTGGAGCTGCTGAATATGTAGATGTGGTCGTTGGCATGTAAATGTCAGTGTAAGTGCTGTCGTAACGGCAGAGGTTTAGCAGAAAACATCCCATCATTCACCTCTCCTCGCTTCTTGTGCAGCTCCGTCAGCTCCTCCTGATGTCTGATCCTCATCTGAGCCATTTCCTGCTGCAGAGAGTCACTGCGGCCGCCGTCAACGCCCGGGCTACACACACACACACACACACACACACACGTTTGTTTCACTTTATTACTGAGGACATTGCATAGACTTCCATTGACTTTATATCAGGTTACTGATGTTTTAGATGGCCTAAACCAATCCATCACAGAAACACTAGATTCAAATAAGAACACACACACACACGCTCGCACACACGCTCGCACACACGCTCGCACACACGCTCGCTCACACACACCGCACGCACGCTCAAACACACACACGCATGCACGCTCACACGCACGCACGCACGCTCACACGCTCACACACACGCACGCTCGCTCACACACACGCACGCACGCACGCTCGCTCACACGCACGCTCGCACACACGCTCACACACACGCTCGCTCACACGCACGCTCACACACACACGCTCGCTCACACGCACGCTCACACGCACGCTCGCTCACACGCACGCTCGCACGCACGCACGCACGCTCACACACACGCTCGCTCACACGCACGCTCGCACACACGCACGCTCGCTCACACGCACGCACGCACGCTCACACGCACGCTCACACGCACGCTCGCACACACACACACACACGCACGCTCACACGCACGCTCACACACACGCTCACACACACGCACGCACGCTCGCTCACATGCACGCTCGCACACACGCACGCTCACACGCACGCTCACACGCACGCTCACACGCACGCTCACACACACGCTCACACACACGCTCGCTCACACGCACGCTCGCACACACGCACGCTCACACACGCACGCACGCTCGCTCACACGCACGCTCGCACACACGCACGCTCGCACACGCACACTCACACACGCTCACTCACTCACTCACTCACTCACTCACTCACTCACTCACTCACTCACTCACTCACTCACTCACTCACTCACTCACTCACTCACTCACTCACTCACACACTCACTCACACACTCACTCACACACTCACACACTCACTCACTCACACACTCACTCACACACTCACTCACTCACACACTCACTCACTCACTCACTCACACACTCACTCACACACTCACTCACACACTCACACACTCACTCACACACTCACTCACACACTCACTCACGCACACACTCACTCACACACTCACTCACTCACTCACTCACTCACTCACACACTCACACACTCACTCACACACTCACACACACACTCACACTCACTCACACTCACTCACACTCACTCACACTCACTCACACTCACTCACACTCACTCACACACTCACTCACACACTCACACACACACTCACACACACACACTCACACACACACTCACACACACACACTCACACACTCACTCACTCGCTCGCTCACACGCACGCACGCACACACGCACGCTCGCACACGCACACTCACACACGCTCACTCACTCACTCACTCACTCACTCACTCACTCACTCACTCACTCACTCACTCACTCACTCAGACACTCACTCACACACTCACTCACACACTCACTCACTCACACACTCACTCTCACACACTCACACACTCGCTCGCTCACACGCACGCACGCACACACGCACGCTCGCACACGCACACTCACACACGCTCACTCACTCACTCACTCACTCACTCACTCACTCACTCACTCACTCACTCACTCACTCACTCACTCACTCACTCACTCACACACTCACTCACACACTCACACACTCACACACTCACTCACACACTCACTCACTCACACACTCACTCACACACTCACTCACTCACTCACTCACACTCACACACACACTCACTCACACTCACTCACACTCACTCACACTCACTCACACTCACTCACACTCACACTCACACTCACTCACACTCACTCACACTCACTCACACACTCACTCACACACTCACACACTCACACACACACTCACACACACACTCACACACACACTCACACACACACACTCACACACTCACTCACACACTCACTCACACACTCACTCACACACTCACTCACACACTCACTCACACACTCACTCACACACACACTCACTCACTCACACACTCACTCTCACACACTCACACACTCACTCACTCACACTCACTCACACTCACACACACACTCACTCACACTCACACTCACTCACACTCACTCACACTCACTCACACTCACTCACACTCACTCACACTTTTCTCATCATTCCTGATGTCTAACACACACTCACAGCGTTCGGCTGATCTCGTGTGTGTCAGAGCAGAAACTAAAGCTGATGTTCTCAGTGTGTTTCTCTGTCGTGTTCATATGTAAATTACGTGAGCTTATTTCGTCCATTAGATCGAAAGATCTAAAAAATAGACCCTCCACTCGAAGAAATCAGGACAGAAGTGGGTGAAAGTGGACAAAAGAGACGGATTAAAACACCAGGTGTGAACGGGAATGTGTCTCTCTCGTCTACATGTGATCCGATCAACCAAACGCATCTTAACACCAGCTGTGAACACGGCCACACTGATATCTTCATTTCTGTGTCAACTACTACTTCTTATTGATAATTGTTTCCTCTCCATGTAATGTTCTTCTCGCTACACACATTATTAATTCTCCTTAATGTTAGCACAGATGTAATAAATACCTGAGGTCGTGTCTGTTCTGATGCTCATACTTGTCGGTCTGGAGACGTTCAGAAAAAACAACCTGAAGATCAGACCTCTCCAACAACCGGTTATCTGGAGACACACACAGATTGTGTGACATTTAGCAGGAAAATAACAGAAAAAACAAGAGGGGACATTCATGTGCATTTGACTGGCTCATGGATTGTTTGATATAATATTAATATACACACACACACTGACACACATACATATATATAACTAGAAAGAAAGAAAGAAAGAACGAAAGAGTGAGTCTGTCTTACACTGGTGTATGATCTCCTCAAAGGCCTGACGCTGAACTCTGTCTCTCTGCTTCAGCTGCTCCACAACATGACGTTTCCACAAACACCCGACTCCACGTCCAGCCATCTCCTCCTACACACACACACACACACACACACACGAGTGTTTCTTAATTCAGGGCACGTTCAGCCCACAGGGAAAAGAGGAAGATCTCTCCTCAACTCAGGAGGAAGTAGCTCAAAATCAAACAAAGGAAAATGAAATATTTGTGTTCATATTTTGATCTGAAATTACACACAGATTACAGATAATCACTCTAAACCAGGGGTTCTCAATCTTTTAGATGCCACAGACTCCCAAATATGACCATCCTCATGCGAAGGATAGTGTTTTTCAGTTTAATTTTTTAGTTTTATCAATATTTTGAATTAGCTTTTATATATTTTTGTTTTTATGTTAATTTTAGTTAACATTTTTTGTCATTTTGTTTTGTGCTTTTTTCCATTTTATTAGTTTTTGGTTTTTAATATCTCTATTTAGGCTTAATTCATTTTCATTTCAGTTTTAGTTTATTTATTTTCAATCAATAATTTCAGATTTTTGTTTAAATAAAAACTTATTTGTTTATTTACAGTTAATATATATATATATATATATAAACTTTCATTAAAATTATTATTATTATTTCAAGAGCAGAGTTATTTGATCACGCGTGATTGATATGAGTCGTTGGATCAGATATTTATGACAATAAGTAATAATCAATCACACAGGGTTAATATGAATCAGATGATGAGATCTGCCATGTCATTCCAGCAGCAGGATATGAGGCTGAATCACGTGTGCTGAAATAATGTAAGACATTTGACTCATAAAACAGGATAAATGGAAAATATAAACAATATTACGAGAGGAAAAAACTGACAGATCTTTGACAGATCTGCTATCTATTGAACTGATGATTTGTCACAGCGCCTTCCGAGAACACACTACATAACCCACAGAATGTGTAATCTGATTATGAATGGCGTCATTATTAATGAATAATCAGTAGTTGTTGTGTTGTTCAGTTATTTTAATGAGCTATATCAGATCTGCAGGAGCTAATCGCTGCACTTGACTTTCACTTTTAATAAACAGCAGGTTTACTTTACCTCACAGCATCTAAACGTGTCCTCGCTAGTTTAGATGGATTCTTCTTAATGATAAAAAATAATTAATCCGTCTAATAAGAGCCGAACCGTGACATTTGAGGTTTATTCGGACAGGTTTCACGCTAACCCACTCCAGACTGAAGGATCACGGACGCCATTTTGGCTCAACTGTCGTATGTTTCCTGCTGCGCCGTCGCGGGCGTTTGACGTCACGACCGCATGTTTTCCGGGATGTTGTCCCTTCGAAAATCAAACTTTATTTGAAGCCTTCATGACTCAGTAGTAAACGAAAAGAGCAAATACATAAGAGGGTAACAATGTAGAAACAGAGTGTAGAGATATAGAAATAGGGTAATGATGACATATTTTTAAGATTTAATTTAGAGTGTGAGCTAAGAGTTTTTTTTATCAAGTTTTTAACAGTTACAAAACAGGGTGAGAATTTTAATTTAAAGGGGCGGTTGATTATGATTTAACTTTTCTAACTTTAGTTAGTGCGTAATGTTGCTGTTTGAGCATAAACAACATCTGCTAAGTTACGACGCTCAAAGTTCAAAGCAAAGGGAGATATTTGCTTTTAAAGAAATCGCTTTTTAAGGACTACAACAAACGGCTGGTAGAGACTACACCACATTCCTCCCTGGTTAGTGACATCACCAACCCTAGAATTTGCATAAACCCCGCCCCCTGAACACGATTTATAGATTATCAAGACATCAATGACTAGAAGATAATTACATATAAGCTGCCTAAATTCATCAACTAACCATTCAGAAATGTCCTGTTGCTTCTACATGTTGTCACTTCTTCTTGAGTCTCTCCATCATTGTCTGACTCCGGTTTGAACATAAAAGGCTAAACGTTTTGGAAACTTAAAGGACACCAGCTCTTGAAGCTCCGCCCCCTGTGCCGGGAGCAGCAGCTCATTTGTATTTAAAGGGACACACACACAAAAACGGTGTGTTTTTGCTCACCCTCAAAAAGTGACAATTTTAACATGCTATATAACAATATCTGTGGGGTATTTTGAGCTAAAACTTCACACACACACTCTGGGGACATCAGAGACTTATTTTACATCTTGTGAATAGGGCATTATACCACCCCTTTAATTGTATTGTGAATCTCCAATAAACTTCTTTCACAAAGTATTTTCAGGGTATATACAGTTAACATTTTTTAATATAATTTTTTAGTTAGAGAGTTTAGAGTTAATCTAATGCAGTTTTGTAAGTTTTTTTTTATATATCTTTCTCTATGAAGAACAGAGTGTGGTCCCATTTTGTAGCTCTTGACTGAAATAATAGATTTTGCATTTATTTTTTCATTGTCTGATATGCATGAATTTTCAAGAGATATCAAGATAAGAGTTATAAATCTATTGTTTTATTAAACCTTATTGTCATATCCAATTCAAGGTCTATCAGAAAGGAATAAATCTCAGTTGCAGGGACAAAGTCAACTTTTTTAACATGTTTGTTTTTTGTACAAACCGCACACTAAAAAATATACACTTTTCACACTGATAACTGCAAAACATTAAATAAAACACTGTTTGCACAATTGCAAAACTTCACAGAACTGTTTTATTCACATGAAACTCACACATAACAGCAATTTCCGACAAGCTTTTCAAAACACCAGAACAGACGATGTAACATTTATATAACAAACTACAATGATCCACATAAGCATGACAATTCACATGACATAAAAGTATTAAAGTCAACATGAAACATGAGATTTAATGAAAAAAAACAAATGTACAGCAGGGAATTGATTTGAGGATGTAAAGTGGGTGTGGGTCTGATTGATATTTTGCTAAAAATGAGAAAAATATTACATTCTGATACAAGATTATGATGAAATCAACACTGATGAACCATGCACAATAAGAACAGTTATATTTAAACTGTGATAATATTTCACAATGTTACTCTTCTAATGTGTTTCTGATCAAATAAATGCATAAGAATATGCAAGTAAATGCATAAAAATCTGACCCTTAACGGTGTAAAGCGGTGATGTATATAACATGACTATGAGGGCAATACCACTTTCAAGAACATCGGGGAATTACATAAGGCCGAGTTTTGAGACCATGTACAAAGGTAAAGGTAAAAGAATCCTCTCAGACGTAAGCTTTAGAGAGTGTGTTCTCTGACGGCGCTGATTTGTAGATCTTCTGCGGCTGTGAAGCGCTGTAGTTATAACTCTGAGCCCTGAGAGAGAGAGAGAGAGAGAGAGAGAGAGAGAGAGAGAGAGAGAGAGAGAGAGAGAGAGAGAGAGAGAGAGAGAGAGAGAGAGAGAGAGAGAGAGAGAGATTTATGTTCTGTTTCTTTTATTATACACACACTAACACACACTAACACACCCCCTTGCGCACACAAGCACGCAAACACACATACACACACACCACTGAAAGTACATACTATATTTTACTTAATTATTTATTCATTTATTTATTTATCTCCAAACCCTGTTTTTCCACCCTTGTTCAATACAGAATTTGTTCTAATTTCAATACAATGTACAATTTGTCATGTCAATAAAGCTCATTGAATTGAATTGAGAGAGAGAGAGAGACACACACACACACACACACACACACAATGTTGATTAATTGTTCCACTTACCTTTTTTAATGTATGTATATGTACATGTATGATGATTGGAAATGCTTTGGCAATACATTGAAACAATTGTCATGCCATTTTGACCTGAACTGAGATCAGTGTTGTGGAGACTCACCGTGTTTGTGGCGCTGAACTCTTGAATGACGTACACAGGATTCCTCCTCCTAATATAGCCAGAGATCCTGCGGCCCATCCCAGATACAGACCCACACCCAGCTCATACCTGCACACACACACACACACACACACACACACACACACACACACACACACACACACACACACACACACACACACACACACACACACACACATGATGAGGAGGAGCAGTGAGAGTGTGTTTTCATGGTGTTCATAACATACTTCATGCCCAAACGTGTGTATGTGAGTATTAACCTTATAAAGCTACTGTGTCATTTTTAATACTACACTGTAAAAAGAAAAGTACAATAAACTTGGCTGTTTAACTTAAATTACATTAAACTGCCTTTTAAAAATGATTTGAATCTTGTATAACTTATTAAACTTATTTTTGATGAGTTAAAGTAATATAAAAAATACATAAATTTTGATAATATAATGCTTTACACATGCCTTCTGTCGTCTGATTAATAGTTTATACTTTTTTATATATTCAGTGTAATTGTACAAACGTCCACCTTTCAGCTTGTGTGTTTTTACTGTGAAATCTTTACTGATTTTATAAAGTACACAAGAATAACTTTATATTGTTAGTAATATTGGAATATGAACACGTACTGAAGCAGGTTTACTGGATTATCCAGACAAAATCATAATCATCAGGCCTTTAATGAAGGTTTATTTGTTCATTTCTAAATCATCATTTTATTGCATTGCATTATATGTTTTAAAACTAAGCTTTGATCATAAAACTAAGTATTTAAATATCAAAGACACTATTGGCTGTTTATTGGCTGCATTTTAGTCTGTTATGAAGATCTCATTGATTTACATTACAAGCATCAGAAGTTCATCTCACTTTTTGTCCATATAAATATGAGCATATTTTGCTCAGTTTGGGCCTCTGAATAAAATTGAGCTGTTTTTCATCCATATTCTCACTTTATATGAGCCATAAAAGCCTGATGCATCCAATATGATACTCCACAAAAACACATACAAAAACGTTTAGGTTCTAAAGAGTTCAATATACCGTATAATAAAAAAAATAACTATTTCATATGTCAGGTTTACAGGGTTAAATATCTGTGAGACTCACTTCTGTCCTCCGTAGAACGGATCATTAAACTCCTGAACGACTCGAGCGGCGTACCACGACACCGCCACCATAACACACACACCTAACAGAGAGAACATGCAGAGAACATGAAGCGTTTATATGATTCAACAGTGTGTGTGTGAGTGAGAGAATGTGTGTGTGTGTGTGTGTGTGTGTGTGTGTGTGTGTGTGTGTGACTCACCTGACAGGATGAACATCACTCCAGCTGTGAGTGAGTGAGTGAGTGAGTGAGTGAGTGAGTGAGTGAGTGGAGTGAGTGTGTGTGTGTGAGTGAGTGAGTGGAGTGAGTGTGTGAGTGTGTGTGTGTGAGTCTCACTCACCTGACAGGATGAACATCACTCCAGCTGTGAGTGAGTGAGTGAGTGAGTGAGTGAGTGAGTGAGTGAGTCTCACTCACCTGACAGGATGAACATCACTCCAGCTGAGTGAGTGAGTGAGTGAGTGAGTGAGTGAGTGAGTGAGTGAGTGAGTGAGTGAGTGAGTGAGTGAGTGTGTGAGTGAGTGAGTGTGTCTCACTCACCTGACAGGATGAACATCACTCCAGCTGAGTGAGTGAGTGAGTGAGTGAGTGAGTGAGTGAGTGAGTGAGTCTCACTCACCTGACAGGATGAACATCACTCCAGCTGAGTGAGTGAGTGAGTGAGTGAGTGAGTGAGTGAGTGAGTGAGTGAGTGAGTGTGTCTCACTCACCTGACAGGATGAACATCACTCCAGCTGAGTGAGTGAGTGAGTGAGTGAGTGAGTGAGTGAGTGAGTGAGTGAGTGAGTGAGTGAGTGAGTGAGTGAGTGAGTGAGTGAGTGAGTGAGTGTGTGTGTGTGTGTGTGTGTGTGTGTGTGTGTGTGTGTGTGTGTGTGTGTGTGTGTGTGTGTGTGTGTGTGTGTGTGTGTGTGTGTGTGTGTGTGTGTGTGTGTGTGTGTGTGTGTGTGTGTGTGTGTGTGTGTGTGTGTGTGTGTGTGTGTGTGTGTGTGTGTGTGTGTGTGTGTGTGTGTGTGTGTGTGTGTGTGTGTCACTCACCTGACAGGATGAACATCACTCCAGCTGTGAGGCTGATCTTGCCCTTGGACTCCTCAGAGGTGCTGCCCAGTTTAGTGCACTTCAGTCCCATCGTGGCCAGAATGACGGACAGCAAACCCAGAACCAGAGCGATGATCATCAGAGCGCGACACGCCTGGATGTATCCTGAACAACATCAGATCAGTTACACATTACAAAACTTGTCCTTACAAAACATGAATACATTTTTAGAATCTTTTGTGCATGAACTATGGTAGTACTAAGGTTTGTTGTACATGTGGAAGTGAAGTCTATATTATTTTAAATTAAGTATTTCTATATGTCATGATAGTATTTGTTGAACTGCTTCTAATTTATTCTGATTTAAGTGATAATATTTTTTGAATGTTTTTTTCATTGTAAATATATTTTCTATGATGTCAAAACAGGCTTTGTTTTCTTGTTTTACTTTCAATTTGAAATACACTCCCGTTCAAAAGATTGGGGTCAGATTAAAAAATAAATAAATTAATGCTTTTATTCAGCAAGAGTGCATTAAATTGATCAAAAGTGACATTAAAAACATTTATAATGTTACAAAAGATTCTATTTCAAATAAATGCTGTTCTTTTTAACTTTCTCCTGAATATAATAATCCTGAAAAATAAAACTTATCACAGTTTCCACAGAAATATGAATTGTTTTCAACACTGATAATAATCATAAATGTTTCTTGATCATCAAATCATCATATTATACTGAAGACTGGAGTAATGATGCTGAAAATTCAGCTTTGATCACAGGAATAAATTACACTTTACTAGATATTCACATTTTATATTGTAATAATATTTCACTGTTTTTACTGCATTTTTTATTAAAAACATGCAGCCTTGGTGAGCAGAACAGAGTTCTTTAAAAAAAAAAAAAAAAAAAAGAAATGACAAAACATGATTTTACATGAAAATGAAGCCTATGCTTAAGACCATTATGATCTTTTAAAATAAATTCTATGAAAATTATATGTTACTGTTCGCGTGTTCGTTGTTTTTTTTATTTCAATGAAATGATTGTACTATATTTTAGTTCAATTATGTTTTTTATTTAATATTTTGTATTTTTAGGGGATTTTATGGTACTAAATTATATTTACGCTGTATTTATCATCCATTTATTCACTTTTTGAGCACAGACCTGAAAATTACATTTCCAACTTAAACTGTCGTAAATCATGAACGCTTCAGAGCGACAGACTTCAGTTTGATCTCTTTTCAAAGACGACACATGACAGATTATTGCTGGAGTGAAAAAAGTTGTAAAAAGTGAACTTGGAAAACAAGTTATAAAACGTTACATTTATCGTTACGAAAAATGCACAAAAATTCCATTTTCAAATTTTATATGAAATATATATTTTCAAAAACATGTTTTACTCTAAAAGAAAAATCAAAGTCATAAATCTAAACAAGTTGTGTTCAAAATGTAAGCCTGATATCTCAAAAAATGAGCTTTCAGTGAGATGTTGTTCGGCTGCAGTACCAAACGCTTCCACTAGAGGAAATTCGTCTCACATTCGTTTCCAATGCGTCATTTTTGACCGCGAACAATACAAGTGTGACTATTTTTTTCAGAACCATTTAACCTTTAACCTTTACCAAGTTTCCTACCATTCCGATGAAGCAAAAAATACAAATAAAATAAAAAAGAAGCAAAAAATGACCGAAAAGCTCCAGAGGTTTAAATGAAGTATTTATATGTTTAGTATTTTAAATAATATATATTAAATTGAAAATTAAAAATGTAAAAGCAATCCCATCATACATCATACAAAATCTATTTTCCAATTT
This sequence comes from Leuciscus leuciscus, assembly GCF_965113295.1. Taxonomy (NCBI): domain Eukaryota; kingdom Metazoa; phylum Chordata; class Actinopteri; order Cypriniformes; family Leuciscidae; genus Leuciscus; species Leuciscus leuciscus. The sequence continues at coordinate 4,805,511 of NC_138733.1, read as the reverse complement.
TTCCTTCTGATTTTGTGGTGAAACATGACCTGTGCTTGTATCAAACCACCACAACACTTTTCAAGCAATATGAACAACACAAACTCTTGTGTGTGTGTGTGTGTGTGTGTGTGTGTTACCAGATAGAGAGAGCATGGACTCAAACTGCTTGCAGTTTCTGACGCCGGTGCTTCCCTCGGCACACGACTGCCACAGGTTCTGATCGTACCACACAGACGTGATCAGCTGGTCCGCAAACGTCGACGATTTCCACGAATCGTTCAACAACGACATGAAGGAGAGCAACCAGCCCAACAAACACATCAAGAAGCCCAACAGCTGAATCCCAGTCGACATGATCAAATCCAACACAACCACACCAGCAGACAGATTAAACACCAGTCCCAGCGCCGTCCAAGGGTGAGAGTGTGTTTGAGTGTGTCAGTGTGTTATAGATTCATGATCAGAGTCATAAAACCATAAACTCAGGCCCCTCCTATATTGCTTTTACTAGATAACACCATGAAGACAAAGGAAGTCAATATAGGAAGTGACATGTGACTTATGAGAGAAAAGTTTGAGTTTGACCCCTAGAATGAATAAGGCCTCTGACCTTTCCTAAGGTGACACTGGGGTTTTGGTGTGTGTGTGTAACAGGTGTGAAACCCTGTGATTCTGAATGAACTGTGTTTTGTGTTTGTCGGGACACGTTTGGTCTAGAAAAGACTAGGAAAGTCTTACATATCAGTGTGTACTTAATTTATATATCAGTGTTGTTTTATTTATGTATTATTATAATATTCATTCATATTTGGAATTAGCTCGTTTTTATTTTTCAGCCGTCATTTTATTAGTTTTGTAATGAACCTTTGCCATTATTATTAGTTTATGCTTTTTTAAATATTTTCATTGAGTTTTAGTAATCTTAATACTTCAACAAACTAATTTCAGTTCCTTGCCAAGGCAATATTTCTATTTCTTTCTCTCTTTTTTTTTTAGGTCCTTAGAACCTTTTTTTTTTTTTTATAGGTTGTAAGTTTTTAGGTTAAATAACTTTCTGTGAGGTTTAAGAACATTAAAAGCTTTTATGTTCTAAGTTTTTAAGTATTTCATGATCTAATGTACAGGGTGGGCCATTTATATGGATACACCGCAACAACATGGGAATGGCTGGTGACACCAAAGTCCCGTTTGTGGCACACCAGTACATGTGAGGGGGCAAACTCCTCAAGATGGGTGGTGACCATGACATATACTAATGTGCCACAAACAGGACCTCAATATCACCAATCACTCCCATGCCACCACGGTGTATCCATATAAATGGCCCACCCTGTATATATATATATTTTTTATTTCAGCTTTAATTTAATTACTGAAACGATTTCTAATAGTTAACAATAACACGTTTATGTATTTATACATGATTAATACACATGTATATATATATATTATATATATATATATACACACACACACACATATATATATATATATATATTATTTAAAGTAAATTCCTTTAAAAGTGTGGCCGAAGAATCAAATTCCAACCCGTGAATTGAACAGTAGCCGGTTCTTAGTTTCTGAATTGTGCCCAAGAGAAAACTCAGTATTTGCAATATTCTAGACTAGAGGAAAGGTGTGTGTGAGTGTTTTATGAGTTTTTATGACTAGCTTAACCTGGTTTTGTGTCACAGGATTGAGTCACAGCGCTGCAGTAAACCCGTCATGATACCGTATCGCTGAAACCAACATTAGTGTGGTGTAACGCGAGCGAAGGCCACATCAAGGCTGCGTCTCAATACGCCTGCTTATACTACGCACTCAAAATATGTACTTTTTTTTTTTTTTTTTTTGAAAAAGTAGATACTTTTGAGTGTGTAACAGAAGAGTAGACAAGCTTTGGGACACACTATCACGTCATTCAATTGCGTCTTTAACGGTTGCTCTCTGTCGTATCCTATCATAGTAAACTGACCTGTCAATCATCTTGTCACAGTAAACTGGCCTGTCAATCATCCTATCACAGTAAACTGGCCTGTCAATCATCCTATCATAGTAAACTGACCTGTCAATCATCCTATCACAGTAAACTGGCCTGTCAATCATCTTGTTAAAGATAAAATCCTCCAAATTTCATTTAAATTCATTCCCTTCATTCCCTTTCATGCGGAGACTCTCCTCATATTCATGCATTACGATGCATTTAAAAGTTATTGGCCAAACGGATCTTTACAAAAGTCCACATTGTTATTGCAGATGAAATATGACACGGATAACATTAAATACTTTTTTTTTTATCAGGTTAAACTTTGATTAGTCACTCAAACCTTTATCTAAACCTTTATCAAAACCTCTCACCGTCGGTCACGCATATCCGCCATTTTTGTAGTTTTTACACTTTTTACTTGTGTTTGTAGTTCTTCCTCCAAAGCGCAATGGATTGTGGGTAATATTAGCTGTTATAGTGAGCACGGATCCACACTTCGAGAATCGACCGTAAATAGTAGACCATTCAGGGACTTCTGGCATAGTCTTTTCAACATATTTTGCTTTGGGACACACTTATTTTTAAAGGGTTAGTTCACCCAAAAATGTAAATTCTGTCAGTCATTACTCACCCTCATGTTGTTCAAACCCCATAAGACTTTCGTTTAACAAAGCCTTCTTTTGTTTTAGAGAACGTAGGCTCACTATTGGCCAGCATTACACGCATCACACACATGACCAGCGTCAGCCAATAGCGAGCCTCCGTTCTGACGCTCAACCCAGAAGCGCTGCGCTGTTACACTACGTGAATAAAGTCGTTATTTGTGTGTGTTTTTTTGCGCACAAAAAGTATTCTCGTCGCTTGATAAACTTATGGTTTAGCCACTTGGACTATTTTAACAATGTCTTTACTAACTTTCCTGGCCGGCAAGTTTCAATAACAGAGAAGCCTATGGAGGAGTGAGACAGCTCTCAGATTTCATCAAAAATATCTTAATTTGTGTTCTGAAGATGAACAAAGGTCTTATGGGGTTGGAACAACATGAGGGTGAGTAATCACTGACAGAATCTTCAGCTTTGGGTGAACTAATCCCTTAACCTCACAGTCTGTTCAGGATGTATAGTGTGGACATGGAGACGCAGGGTTAGCTCACCTGGAAGGCCCAGGACGGTCTTGAACCTCTGGCAGTGAATGGCTCCGAGAGAGTTAGACGCACACGATATCCACAGTCCTTCGAAGTACGAGCTGGAGGTCAAGACCGCTTCTGCGTTACTGCCTCTCTTCCACACCGCCGAGTTCGTGCAGCTGGACTCCAAACACCAGCTGACGAGGCCCAGGAACAGCCCAATCAGCTGAAAGACCATCGATGCCATCCTGAAACACAGGAAGACCACGTCATTTCAAAGCAGCTTTACAGAAAACACACGAGTCCACATTACAGTTTAGAGTCTGTTATCAGAGGAAACTGGCTAAGAGTTTCAGAAATGTACATATACAAAATCACAGTTAGTGAGAAAGCTATTAATTTAAACAATGTAATGCAGAAACAATGAGCTCATTGAAGTAATGAACACTTGTTTGTTAACCAATGATTATGACATTTGGATAAGTACAGCATTGGTGGATGTTGATTCAGAGTTTGCGTCATCTGAAGTCAAACTAACAGGCACAAACTCACTCAGTTTGGATAGATAAGCATGCGTACACTCGGTTCTTCAATGGATAGGTTCAGCAAAAATGTGTTTTTGGGGCTATATAGGGCTCTGGATGCTTCTTCACATCAGTATATTGGTCTCTGGGATCTTTGAAGCACCAGAACACAGATTTGGAAACCTTATTTTTAAGGAAAGACACCACAGGTGAAACGATATATATATATCAACATACTTCCTCAACCTTTTTTAGGTTCCTAGTTTTTACGATAAATCACTTTTTTTCGGGTTTAAGAAACTTAAAACCGTATTTAGCTTCTAAGATTTTAGGTTAAATCACTTTTTGTTGGGTTTGCCGTCCTGAAAGAGAGGAAGACGATATTTATCAGGCACAAACTCACTCAGTTTGGACAGATAAGCATGCGTACACTCTTAAAATGAAGGTTCTTCAATGGATAGGTTCAGCAAAACCGTGTTTTTGGGGCTATATAGGGCTCTCGATGCTTCTTCACATCAGTATATTGGTCTTTGGGATCTTTGAAGCACCAGAACACAGATTTGGAAACCTTATTTTTAAGGAAAGACACCACAGGTGAATAGGATACACATTTTAACTATAGATATCATCATACTTCCTCAGTTGCTTGATCACAGTACATTAGGACAGTATAAGATTATGTGTTTAAATATGCAAATTAGGCATTTTCGAATGAATAAATATGCATGAATTTGCATACATCTTGAGAACTGAAATCTGAACATTGGACATCAATATTCTTGTTTCGTTTTGTTGACATATTAGTCATTTTTCAAGGGATTTTATATTTAGATATCTCTATTTTATTAGAAAATACTGTCAACAGACAAAAAAATAAAAAATAATTCACCAGGTGAATTATAGATGAACAAACCCTCAGTAAAAAATAGTGAGGTTTGGTGCATGCACTGGTTTTGCCTGAAGTGTCCTGCCTTAATATAAAGAAATGTGAAGTAAGTGTTCCTGAAGCCCCAAACATCCAATCATAATTAGATATTACACACAATGTCTTCAACACTTTCCCATTATTCAAAATGACGTGCAACACATTCATATCTGTTAACATCTCAGTAACGTGTTTTAGGGTTTCATGACCCGTCTGTGTTGCATAAAGAACCACTTCTTCAAGAGTGACTCTAAATAGAATTATCACTAGCATTAAAGAACGTTCATATTCAGTTCTACTCATGACTGGTCAAACGCTGGACTTCAAACTCTTGTGAAATAAAAGCAAATCGTGGTGCTTTTTGCTAATAACATCCATAAAATTAACTATTCATTCATAATAGTGTTATTTTAGTGTCATTAAGATCCTATACTATACAGTTTTGGTACATCAAGTTAAACTGGCTAAAATAAAATAAGTTTTTATTTTAATTTTATTTCAAGCAAAAAATAACACAGAAATTGTTGCGCTCCAAATTTAGGTGCTAAATTAAAAAATCGCTAAAATAGCATTTTTTTTTTTGTGTATTTGTTTGGTTTTTTCATGCATTAATGGTTTTAGTGTTAGTTTACTATGTTAGGAACACGTTAAGATACACCGATACAAAGCTTTTCGATGAAAACGTCCCATAACTTTCAATTCAATTATGTTACACAGAGTACGTATAGTCCATAATCATATGAAATAACCTCGATTTCACTGTAAATTTATGGTCGTTATTAATTGTAAGTGACATATATGCATACATATAACAGTCATAATCTGCTACTGATCATTATTATGATGAAAATGAAGATTTGTACGCACCTGTTAGGCTCTCAATGTGACCTAGTAAATAATAATAATTAGCTTGTTACGTTTCTTCTGAAATTGTGGCTCTTGAACGCGGTTGTCAGTCTATATGTAAGACAGCAGTGATGGGGGCCGAGTGTCACTGTGTTAATATTGGCTTTAGGTCAATAACCCTGAAAAAGCAAACCCTCCCCAAAATAGAAAACTGGGGAAAGGGAGACAGACAGGCCTTCTTTTGATATGACTCTAATGATTCAGGGACATTGATTTCTTGATGATTTCACACACATCATCATCATCATCAGTGAACAGACACAGCATGAGGGTACACTATAGTTGGCCAAATTTTGTGATGTTTTTGAAAGAAGTGTCTTATGCTCACCATTTATTTGATCAAAAATACAGTAAAAACAGTGAAATATTATTTATTATTAAATTATTATATTATTATTATTAAACTGTTTTATATGTGAATATATAGTAAAGTGTAATTTATTCCTGTGATCAAAGCTGAATGTTTAGCATCATTACTCCAGTCTTCAGTGTCACATGATCCTTCAGAAATCAGTATAATATGATGATTTGATGCTCAAGAAACATTTCTCATTATTTTCAATATTCATATTTTTGTGGGAACTGTGATTCATTTTATTTTTCCGGATTCTTTGATGAATAGAAAGTTCAAAAGAACAGCATTTATTTGAAATATCATATTTTCTAACATTATAAATGTCTTTACTGACACTTTTGATTTATTAAATGCATAAATAAAAAGTCATTCTTTAAAAAAAAAAAAAAAAAAAAAAATCTTACTGATCCCAGACTTTTGAACAGTATATATTATTGATATCATCTATATTATTTCATTGAACGGAAAAAGCAAAACAAAGCCTTATTTACCAATTAGGCTTTTTCTTTTTGCAAAATATATTATGATCATGGATCATATTTATCCCCAAAGTCATATTTCCTCCCTCAAACAGTGTAATTGATTAAATAAAACCCTGAGAACAACAGAAAGAGTGACGTGATTCGGGGATGTGAAAGATCAGAACGATGTGACGGAAGTTAACGAGTGATAACTGGGAAACAGGAAGAGACGAGCGATACAGTGACTTCATAAAACACGAGGAAGTGGAAAACAGACTCATTGTTCATGAGCCATTATGATACCGTGACTGTTATTGAACTTTGACCGATTCGAGAAAACAACACTGAAACCGTTTCTACTGTGTGTGTGTGTGCGTGTTTGATGAGATGTATAGCATAGGTGTGTGTGTGTGTGTGTGTGTGTTATAGAGAAACCTGGTTAATCATTCACATTTAACAGGGATCAAAGTCTCATCTGAAACACAGAAAATAAACAAAACTTAAGTAGAACATATTACACACTTACAGCAAAACACTCGAACCCGGTGAATTTCTGATGACAGTGAAAATGGAATTTTAAATAATCATTTTATTTGTTAAATGACAATTACAGACTATTTTAAACATTTCAATTTCTGTACATGGTGTTGTTGAGTGGGCCGTTTCAATGTCACTGAAATACGCACGACCTTAGAGCTAAGAAGCTCCGCCCCTCCAAGATCATTTGCATTTTCAGAAAAGTGGGTGGAGCTACCTGGATTCAAATTTAAACATGGGGGCGGGGCATAATGACATCACCGCAATACTACCGTGACTCAGTGACAACTGAAAACAGACCTCGCCTTTACAAACTCTCTCTCACACAGAATAAACATGCGTGTCCATTTCTCAAACTTGTTTTCCTCTTCAGGTCACCTGCTTAGTGTCTACCCACAATGCAATGCTCTAAATCGAGCCGTTGCCACCAGCTCCCGGTCCTCCTCCCGTTCTGAAGTCGTGCCACAACTTCACCAGCGGCTCTCGGTTCTTCCAAATAAGCTCGTGACCATAAAGTATGTACCAGCTAGAGGGAGAGAGAGGGAGAGACGCATTGACATGTTAAGCACAGAGACAGACTAAATGTGTCTTTGCACATTTACAAGTGGTCAACTAGAACACATCACTGTTAACACCTGAAATGCAACACACTTTTTTTTTTTTTAAACACAAGCAATTTTCCAGTATTTTTTTTGGATTATTTATATGCTAAATAGTATTATATACTATATAGTATTAATATTTTGAATGAGCTTTTATTTTTTATCATTTCAGTCTATTTTTCAATTTATCAAATTTCCCCCCATTTTTAAAAAAAAATTCTATTCAATTTTAGTTACAATTTTTGTTTTTGTTTGCTTTTGTCGTTTTATTTTTTATATATATTTATTATATACACTTTTTTTGGGGGGGGGGGGGGGATTTTTTGAAATTTTAGTACTTTAACTTCAACTTTATTCTATTGCAAAGGCAGCATTTATCATTTTCAACTTTTTTTTTTTAATTTAATTTATAAAGAGTGACTGACTTTGAATAAATCAGATCAGAATCCAGATTTAATAACTGCATAAACCAGATCAGAATCCAGATTAAATAACTACATAAACCAGTTCAGAATCTAGATGAAATATATGCATAAACCAGATCAGAATCTAGATTACATATATGCATAAACCAGATCAGAATCCAGATGAAATAACTGCATAAACCAGATCAGAATCTAGATGAAATAACTACATAAACCAGATCAGAATCTAGATGAAATAACTACATAAACCAGATCAGAATCTAGATGAAATAACTACATAAACCAGATCAGAATCTAGATGAAATAACTACATAAACCAGATCAGAATCTAGATGAAATATATGCATAAACCAGATCAGAATCTAGATTACATATATGCATAAACCAGATCAGAATCCAGATGAAATAACTGCATAAACCAGATCAGAATCCAGATTAAATAACTACATAAACCAGATCAGAATCTAGATTAAATATATGCATAAACCAGATCAGAATCCAGATTAAATAACTACATAAACCACTTTAAAATCCAAAGGTAATTACAATGTGAAACCTTTTTCATCAAATATTCATATTGTATTTGATCGTTATTTCAATTAATGAAAACATTTTTTCAATTAATAAATAATCCAGATTAGAATCCAGGTTTAATAACTGCATAAATCAGATCAAACCCCAGATTAAATAACTACATAAACCAGTTTTAAAATCCAAAGGAAATTTAAATCTGAAACTGTTGTTTATCTAAAATTTCAATTTTATTTTACCTTTATTTCAAATAATGAAAACAATTTACTTAACAATAACAAAACCGCAATTTGCTGTGACGCTATAAACGGCAGCAATAGCACCAGCTAGACAGTGAGGTGTTACTCACATGCCGAATAAAGCTCCACCTAAATGAGCTGCGTGATCGAAGAAACGCCATCTCAGAATCAAGCCTGTGGCATCCAAGGCCACGATGGCCTTCAGTGCCTGTGGAGGACAAGATCATGACAATACCATCATCTCTCAGAAATAAAACTCTTGCTCTTACCAAGATTACTAAACTGAAACTAAGACTAAAACTATTGGTCAAATAACATTTTTGAAAACTGAAATAAAATAGAAATTTCAACAAAAACTGAAATTAAATGAAACTAACAACAGTTTACTGAAAAACTAACTGAAATAAAATAATAATTAGCTAAAATAATCGTTTTCGTAAGTAATAAAGACGCAATAGACAAAAAGCATAAATGGATCAATACAAGAATAATGTTTGAAAGGATTAATAATAGAAATAACCATAAAAAAAAAAATCATAATAATCATGGAAAGTGTATATATATAATATATAAATATATAAAAACTAAATAGAAATGTGTTCACAAAATAAAAACTAAACTAAAACTAACAAACCATTATTGAAACTACCAAAAACTAAACTGAAATTTATAGGAAATTTGAAAATGATACTAAAATAAAAACTACTTTAAAAATGCACAACTATAATAATCTTGGCTCTCTCACACACACACACACACACACACACACACACACACACACACACACACACTCACGTTTCCGGCGGTGAAGGTGTACATTGGGAGGAAGATGATGGCCAGCTTGGCTTCAGGCATTTTGGTGCAAACCGCTGCTAGGACGGTCATGATGGCCCCTGACTGACACAACACAACACAACGGTTTGTTTACGATATGCATATGAATGCTGATGAATACCTGAAATGTCCCATCAGGAAACACACTCACCGCCCCCAGTGATGGACCAAACCGACCCATCGCTGTTTTACTCATATAACTGACAAACGTAGAAATCACACCTGAGGACAGAAACATATAACATTACATATCACATTTAACATAACAAAATAATAATAATAAGATTGTTTTATTTAGTGCCATGTCAGCATCTAAGGCTATTTTCCTGACAAAAATTAAATGACAAAAATACAAAGATCATATAAATACAAGAAAACCAACACAAGAAGTCATATTATACAAAAAAAAATGTTTTAATTAACATATGATAAAAACAATCCCAAACCTTTTCAGGCATAATCTTACTAAATAAGTCCTTAAGTGAAATAACTTCATAAAAGAGCATTCTAACATAACAAAAAGTTGAAGTCCAATAATACAGAAGTTTTATAGAGAGTAGGATGGTT
>NC_138733.1:4771027-4795310 GCF_965113295.1 Leuciscus leuciscus | reverse complement strand
AAACGCTTCGTTCAAAGATTCAGTCTCTCTAAACCCCGCCTCTCTGAGAGCTGCTCTGCTCTGATTGGTCAGATGGCCCAGTCTGTTGTGATTGGCCGGAAAACCAAACACTCATTAGCATATCTGAATCTTAGCTCTTTCTCAGCACTTATATGAACAAAAGTTCATTTACATCTCATAATAATGCACACATAATTATGTCATGCTCTTGGTGCACTGAGCTGATGATGATATTTGCATTTGTAGTGGAGAAAGCGTGTGTTCTTCATTTCAGGAGAATGAAATCTCATTAATGCCTGTGTTTCCCCTATTATACTATTTTAAAGGCTCCTAGTTTTGTTTTAGACTCTCATACAGTATAAAACACTTAAATTTTCTCATAATAGCCACTTCAGCATCAGCTCTTTTCTCTCAGTGTCTGAAACGCTTCGTTTGAAGATTCAGTCTCTCTAAGCCCCGCCTCTCTGAGAGCTGCTCTGCTCTGATTGGTCAGAAAGCAAACGCTCATGATCATATCTGAATCTCAGCTCTTGACACACAGTGATACGAACAGTGACGATGGCGTGGGTTTTACCGTATCAATCTGCAGAAAACAGCGTCTTCTCCACATGAACAACACGAACCAAACTCTTCCAGTCTCAGAGAAACTACAGTGTTTGAGGGCGGAGCTAAGAGACGCTGTTCAGCCAATCAAGACCACAGGCTGGCATTATGCTAATTAGTTTCAAACCTACATATCTTCAACAGGAAGTGAGACTGAATTACTGACGACTCGTTTCAGTTCAGAATCACTTCTTTCTTTTAGGAGACAAAAACTCCATTAATCTGATCCTTTGAAACTTTGCATATCTTTCACATTCACGAACAGCTCTATTACACACTACATGAAAGATGATCTCTGAAATGAGCCACTTTAAAACTTCAGTATAATAGTGTTTCTGACCTGGTGTCCTTCTCGTTCTCAGCGTTGAGTCTGTTGGCCTCCTGGGCTTTCTCCGCCATCCAGCGTGTCACCAGCTCCTGATTGTCCTCCGTGGTTTTCCGTAGTTTCTCCTCCAGAGCGCTGAACGTGATCTGCAGGGCATCGTACTCGTCTCGCAGCGTCTGATTGGCTCGTTCCAAATCAGCCAGAGAGTTTCGGAGTTCACGACACTCCCCTTCCAGATGCGAGATCTGCTGCTGATACTCCAACATCCTGGAAAAACACACGGAAATATATCATATAAAAAAAAAATATACTAATATATATATATATATATATATATAGCAAATCTCAGCAGTGAGATTGTTTATATAATCTCAAAATGTGATTGTAATGGAGATCTGAGACATTTTCACGAAGGATTCGACACGTGAATCCATAACTCGTCTTGTAAAACTTTACTTTTTCGGTAACACTTTATTTTACAGTGTCTTTGTTACATTTGTTAGATGTAGTTACCATAGTAATAACAGTAAATTATGCATAATTACATGCCCTCAACCAAACCCTAATCCTACCCTAACCCTATAGTAAGTACATGTAGTTCATTAATATTACTCAGTACTTAAATATATAATTACACTGTAACAATGACACCTTAAAATAAAGTGTAACCCATTTTTCTTTATTTTGTTACATTATAATTAGTGCTGGGCAACGATTAATCGCATCCAAAATAAAAGTCTTTGTTTACATAATATATGTGTGCATAATTATTTTGTATATATAAATAACACATTTCTTAAATATATACATGCATGTGTGTATTTATATATGCAAAATAATAATTATACACAGTACACACACATATATTATGTAAACAAAAACTTTTATTTTGATTGCGATTAATCGTTGCCCAGCACTAATTATAAGAATCAATATTAACATCATGATTTTGTGTAAAGCAACTTTAAAAACAATGTGTATTATGAAAATAAATTTGACTTGACTTGAGATATAAAACATTATCCTGCTGAAACATGATAAACTCACTTGGCTTCATTACTCTGGATCTCTTTGTCTTTCTGCTGAATCTGGTTGTTTAGTTCAATCACGTTCTGAGCCAACTGCAAACACACACACACACGAAAATATATGTTATTGCCATGCTAAAATAAAATAAACACAAAAATACAATGATTTGAAGCATTTTCATTTATACACCTATAATAAACAGCAACATTTACTAAAACAATTACATATATGAATAATATCCATTCAAATCACTGAATCTGAGTTTTTAACTGATTTAATGAAAGGGAAGGTTAGATCACATAAACTTATAGCAGAAAGCTCTAGACATGCTACAACAAAATCTTGCTCAAACACTCTCGTACTAATGAGTCACAAGTCAAGGATTGTAAAGCTAGTCTAATGACTTGGAAGAGTGGAGCTGCTGAATATGTAGATGTGGTCGTTGGCATGTAAATGTCAGTGTAAGTGCTGTCGTAACGGCAGAGGTTTAGCAGAAAACATCCCATCATTCACCTCTCCTCGCTTCTTGTGCAGCTCCGTCAGCTCCTCCTGATGTCTGATCCTCATCTGAGCCATTTCCTGCTGCAGAGAGTCACTGCGGCCGCCGTCAACGCCCGGGCTACACACACACACACACACACACACACACGTTTGTTTCACTTTATTACTGAGGACATTGCATAGACTTCCATTGACTTTATATCAGGTTACTGATGTTTTAGATGGCCTAAACCAATCCATCACAGAAACACTAGATTCAAATAAGAACACACACACACACGCTCGCACACACGCTCGCACACACGCTCGCACACACGCTCGCTCACACACACCGCACGCACGCTCAAACACACACACGCATGCACGCTCACACGCACGCACGCACGCTCACACGCTCACACACACGCACGCTCGCTCACACACACGCACGCACGCACGCTCGCTCACACGCACGCTCGCACACACGCTCACACACACGCTCGCTCACACGCACGCTCACACACACACGCTCGCTCACACGCACGCTCACACGCACGCTCGCTCACACGCACGCTCGCACGCACGCACGCACGCTCACACACACGCTCGCTCACACGCACGCTCGCACACACGCACGCTCGCTCACACGCACGCACGCACGCTCACACGCACGCTCACACGCACGCTCGCACACACACACACACACGCACGCTCACACGCACGCTCACACACACGCTCACACACACGCACGCACGCTCGCTCACATGCACGCTCGCACACACGCACGCTCACACGCACGCTCACACGCACGCTCACACGCACGCTCACACGCACGCTCACACACACGCTCACACACACGCTCACACACACGCTCGCTCACACGCACGCTCGCACACACGCACGCTCACACACGCACGCACGCTCGCTCACACGCACGCTCGCACACACGCACGCTCGCACACGCACACTCACACACGCTCACTCACTCACTCACTCACTCACTCACTCACTCACTCACTCACTCACTCACTCACTCACACACTCACTCACACACTCACTCACACACTCACACACTCACTCACTCACACACTCACTCACACACTCACTCACTCACACACTCACTCACTCACTCACTCACACACTCACTCACACACTCACTCACACACTCACACACTCACTCACACACTCACTCACACACTCACTCACGCACACACTCACTCACACACTCACTCACTCACTCACTCACTCACACACTCACACACTCACTCACACACTCACACACACACTCACACTCACTCACACTCACTCACACTCACTCACACTCACTCACACTCACTCACACTCACTCACACTCACTCACACTCACTCACACACTCACTCACACACTCACACACACACTCACACACACACACTCACACACACACTCACACACACACACTCACTCACACACTCACTCACACACTCACTCACTCGCTCGCTCACACGCACGCACGCACACACGCACGCTCGCACACGCACACTCACACACGCTCACTCACTCACTCACTCACTCACTCACTCACTCACTCACTCACTCACTCACTCACTCACTCACTCACTCAGACACTCACTCACACACTCACTCACACACTCACTCACTCACACACTCACTCTCACACACTCACACACTCGCTCGCTCACACGCACGCACGCACACACGCACGCTCGCACACGCACACTCACACACGCTCACTCACTCACTCACTCACTCACTCACTCACTCACTCACTCACTCACTCACTCACTCACTCACTCACTCACTCACACACTCACTCACACACTCACACACTCACTCACACACTCACTCACTCACACACTCACTCACACACTCACTCACTCACTCACACACTCACACACACACTCACTCACACTCACTCACACTCACTCACACTCACTCACACTCACTCACACTCACACTCACACTCACTCACACTCACTCACACACTCACTCACACACTCACACACACACTCACACACACACTCACACACACACTCACACACACACACTCACACACTCACTCACACACTCACTCACACACACACTCACTCACACACTCACTCACACACTCACTCACACACTCACTCACACACACACTCACTCACTCACACACTCACTCTCACACACTCACACACTCACTCACTCACACTCACTCACACTCACACACACACTCACTCACACTCACACTCACTCACACTCACTCACACTCACTCACACTCACTCACACTCACTCACACTTTTCTCATCATTCCTGATGTCTAACACACACTCACAGCGTTCGGCTGATCTCGTGTGTGTCAGAGCAGAAACTAAAGCTGATGTTCTCAGTGTGTTTCTCTGTCGTGTTCATATGTAAATTACGTGAGCTTATTTCGTCCATTAGATCGAAAGATCTAAAAAATAGACCCTCCACTCGAAGAAATCAGGACAGAAGTGGGTGAAAGTGGACAAAAGAGACGGATTAAAACACCAGGTGTGAACGGGAATGTGTCTCTCTCGTCTACATGTGATCCGATCAACCAAACGCATCTTAACACCAGCTGTGAACACGGCCACACTGATATCTTCATTTCTGTGTCAACTACTACTTCTTATTGATAATTGTTTCCTCTCCATGTAATGTTCTTCTCGCTACACACATTATTAATTCTCCTTAATGTTAGCACAGATGTAATAAATACCTGAGGTCGTGTCTGTTCTGATGCTCATACTTGTCGGTCTGGAGACGTTCAGAAAAAACAACCTGAAGATCAGACCTCTCCAACAACCGGTTATCTGGAGACACACACAGATTGTGTGACATTTAGCAGGAAAATAACAGAAAAAACAAGAGGGGACATTCATGTGCATTTGACTGGCTCATGGATTGTTTGATATAATATTAATATACACACACACACTGACACACATACATATATATAACTAGAAAGAAAGAAAGAAAGAACGAAAGAGTGAGTCTGTCTTACACTGGTGTATGATCTCCTCAAAGGCCTGACGCTGAACTCTGTCTCTCTGCTTCAGCTGCTCCACAACATGACGTTTCCACAAACACCCGACTCCACGTCCAGCCATCTCCTCCTACACACACACACACACACACACACACGAGTGTTTCTTAATTCAGGGCACGTTCAGCCCACAGGGAAAAGAGGAAGATCTCTCCTCAACTCAGGAGGAAGTAGCTCAAAATCAAACAAAGGAAAATGAAATATTTGTGTTCATATTTTGATCTGAAATTACACACAGATTACAGATAATCACTCTAAACCAGGGGTTCTCAATCTTTTAGATGCCACAGACTCCCAAATATGACCATCCTCATGCGAAGGATAGTGTTTTTCAGTTTAATTTTTTAGTTTTATCAATATTTTGAATTAGCTTTTATATATTTTTGTTTTTATGTTAATTTTAGTTAACATTTTTTGTCATTTTGTTTTGTGCTTTTTTCCATTTTATTAGTTTTTGGTTTTTAATATCTCTATTTAGGCTTAATTCATTTTCATTTCAGTTTTAGTTTATTTATTTTCAATCAATAATTTCAGATTTTTGTTTAAATAAAAACTTATTTGTTTATTTACAGTTAATATATATATATATATATATAAACTTTCATTAAAATTATTATTATTATTTCAAGAGCAGAGTTATTTGATCACGCGTGATTGATATGAGTCGTTGGATCAGATATTTATGACAATAAGTAATAATCAATCACACAGGGTTAATATGAATCAGATGATGAGATCTGCCATGTCATTCCAGCAGCAGGATATGAGGCTGAATCACGTGTGCTGAAATAATGTAAGACATTTGACTCATAAAACAGGATAAATGGAAAATATAAACAATATTACGAGAGGAAAAAACTGACAGATCTTTGACAGATCTGCTATCTATTGAACTGATGATTTGTCACAGCGCCTTCCGAGAACACACTACATAACCCACAGAATGTGTAATCTGATTATGAATGGCGTCATTATTAATGAATAATCAGTAGTTGTTGTGTTGTTCAGTTATTTTAATGAGCTATATCAGATCTGCAGGAGCTAATCGCTGCACTTGACTTTCACTTTTAATAAACAGCAGGTTTACTTTACCTCACAGCATCTAAACGTGTCCTCGCTAGTTTAGATGGATTCTTCTTAATGATAAAAAATAATTAATCCGTCTAATAAGAGCCGAACCGTGACATTTGAGGTTTATTCGGACAGGTTTCACGCTAACCCACTCCAGACTGAAGGATCACGGACGCCATTTTGGCTCAACTGTCGTATGTTTCCTGCTGCGCCGTCGCGGGCGTTTGACGTCACGACCGCATGTTTTCCGGGATGTTGTCCCTTCGAAAATCAAACTTTATTTGAAGCCTTCATGACTCAGTAGTAAACGAAAAGAGCAAATACATAAGAGGGTAACAATGTAGAAACAGAGTGTAGAGATATAGAAATAGGGTAATGATGACATATTTTTAAGATTTAATTTAGAGTGTGAGCTAAGAGTTTTTTTTATCAAGTTTTTAACAGTTACAAAACAGGGTGAGAATTTTAATTTAAAGGGGCGGTTGATTATGATTTAACTTTTCTAACTTTAGTTAGTGCGTAATGTTGCTGTTTGAGCATAAACAACATCTGCTAAGTTACGACGCTCAAAGTTCAAAGCAAAGGGAGATATTTGCTTTTAAAGAAATCGCTTTTTAAGGACTACAACAAACGGCTGGTAGAGACTACACCACATTCCTCCCTGGTTAGTGACATCACCAACCCTAGAATTTGCATAAACCCCGCCCCCTGAACACGATTTATAGATTATCAAGACATCAATGACTAGAAGATAATTACATATAAGCTGCCTAAATTCATCAACTAACCATTCAGAAATGTCCTGTTGCTTCTACATGTTGTCACTTCTTCTTGAGTCTCTCCATCATTGTCTGACTCCGGTTTGAACATAAAAGGCTAAACGTTTTGGAAACTTAAAGGACACCAGCTCTTGAAGCTCCGCCCCCTGTGCCGGGAGCAGCAGCTCATTTGTATTTAAAGGGACACACACACAAAAACGGTGTGTTTTTGCTCACCCTCAAAAAGTGACAATTTTAACATGCTATATAACAATATCTGTGGGGTATTTTGAGCTAAAACTTCACACACACACTCTGGGGACATCAGAGACTTATTTTACATCTTGTGAATAGGGCATTATACCACCCCTTTAATTGTATTGTGAATCTCCAATAAACTTCTTTCACAAAGTATTTTCAGGGTATATACAGTTAACATTTTTTAATATAATTTTTTAGTTAGAGAGTTTAGAGTTAATCTAATGCAGTTTTGTAAGTTTTTTTTTATATATCTTTCTCTATGAAGAACAGAGTGTGGTCCCATTTTGTAGCTCTTGACTGAAATAATAGATTTTGCATTTATTTTTTCATTGTCTGATATGCATGAATTTTCAAGAGATATCAAGATAAGAGTTATAAATCTATTGTTTTATTAAACCTTATTGTCATATCCAATTCAAGGTCTATCAGAAAGGAATAAATCTCAGTTGCAGGGACAAAGTCAACTTTTTTAACATGTTTGTTTTTTGTACAAACCGCACACTAAAAAATATACACTTTTCACACTGATAACTGCAAAACATTAAATAAAACACTGTTTGCACAATTGCAAAACTTCACAGAACTGTTTTATTCACATGAAACTCACACATAACAGCAATTTCCGACAAGCTTTTCAAAACACCAGAACAGACGATGTAACATTTATATAACAAACTACAATGATCCACATAAGCATGACAATTCACATGACATAAAAGTATTAAAGTCAACATGAAACATGAGATTTAATGAAAAAAAACAAATGTACAGCAGGGAATTGATTTGAGGATGTAAAGTGGGTGTGGGTCTGATTGATATTTTGCTAAAAATGAGAAAAATATTACATTCTGATACAAGATTATGATGAAATCAACACTGATGAACCATGCACAATAAGAACAGTTATATTTAAACTGTGATAATATTTCACAATGTTACTCTTCTAATGTGTTTCTGATCAAATAAATGCATAAGAATATGCAAGTAAATGCATAAAAATCTGACCCTTAACGGTGTAAAGCGGTGATGTATATAACATGACTATGAGGGCAATACCACTTTCAAGAACATCGGGGAATTACATAAGGCCGAGTTTTGAGACCATGTACAAAGGTAAAGGTAAAAGAATCCTCTCAGACGTAAGCTTTAGAGAGTGTGTTCTCTGACGGCGCTGATTTGTAGATCTTCTGCGGCTGTGAAGCGCTGTAGTTATAACTCTGAGCCCTGAGAGAGAGAGAGAGAGAGAGAGAGAGAGAGAGAGAGAGAGAGAGAGAGAGAGAGAGAGAGAGAGAGAGAGAGAGAGAGAGAGAGATTTATGTTCTGTTTCTTTTATTATACACACACTAACACACACTAACACACCCCCTTGCGCACACAAGCACGCAAACACACATACACACACACCACTGAAAGTACATACTATATTTTACTTAATTATTTATTCATTTATTTATTTATCTCCAAACCCTGTTTTTCCACCCTTGTTCAATACAGAATTTGTTCTAATTTCAATACAATGTACAATTTGTCATGTCAATAAAGCTCATTGAATTGAATTGAGAGAGAGAGAGAGACACACACACACACACACACACACACAATGTTGATTAATTGTTCCACTTACCTTTTTTAATGTATGTATATGTACATGTATGATGATTGGAAATGCTTTGGCAATACATTGAAACAATTGTCATGCCATTTTGACCTGAACTGAGATCAGTGTTGTGGAGACTCACCGTGTTTGTGGCGCTGAACTCTTGAATGACGTACACAGGATTCCTCCTCCTAATATAGCCAGAGATCCTGCGGCCCATCCCAGATACAGACCCACACCCAGCTCATACCTGCACACACACACACACACACACACACACACACACACACACACACATGATGAGGAGGAGCAGTGAGAGTGTGTTTTCATGGTGTTCATAACATACTTCATGCCCAAACGTGTGTATGTGAGTATTAACCTTATAAAGCTACTGTGTCATTTTTAATACTACACTGTAAAAAGAAAAGTACAATAAACTTGGCTGTTTAACTTAAATTACATTAAACTGCCTTTTAAAAATGATTTGAATCTTGTATAACTTATTAAACTTATTTTTGATGAGTTAAAGTAATATAAAAAATACATACATTTTGATAATATAATGCTTTACACATGCCTTCTGTCGTCTGATTAATAGTTTATACTTTTTTATATATTCTTTTAGTGTAATTGTACAAACGTCCACCTTTCAGCTCGTGTGTTTTTACTGTGAAATCTTTACTGATTTTATAAAGTACACAAGAATAACTTTATATTGTTAGTAATATTGGAATATTAACACGTACTGAAGCAGGTTTACTGGATTATCCAGACAAAATCATAATCATCAGGCCTTTAATGAAGGTTTATTTGTTCATTTCTAAATCATCATTTTATTGCATTGCATTATATGTTTTAAAACTAAGCTTTGATCATAAAACTAAGTATTTAAATATCAAAGACACTATTGGCTGTTTATTGGCTGCATTTTAGTCTGTTATGAAGATCTCATTGATTTACATTACAAGCATCAGAAGTTCATCTCACTTTTTGTCCATATAAATATGAGCATATTTTGCTCAGTTTGGGCCTCTGAATAAAATTGAGCTGTTTTTCATCCATATTCTCACTTTATATGAGCCATAAAAGCCTGATGCATCCAATATGATACTCCACAAAAACACATACAAAAACGTTTAGGTTCTAAAGAGTTCAATATACCGTATAATAAAAAAAATAACTATTTCATATGTCAGGTTTACAGGGTTAAATATCTGTGAGACTCACTTCTGTCCTCCGTAGAACGGATCATTAAACTCCTGAACGACTCGAGCGGCGTACCACGACACCGCCACCATAACACACACACCTAACAGAGAGAACATGCAGAGAACATGAAGCGTTTATATGATTCAACAGTGTGTGTGTGAGTGAGAGAATGTGTGTGTGTGTGTGTGTGTGTGTGTGTGTGTGTGTGTGTGTGTGTGTGTGACTCACCTGACAGGATGAACATCACTCCAGCTGTGAGTGAGTGAGTGAGTGAGTGAGTGAGTGAGTGAGTGAGTGAGTGAGTGGAGTGAGTGTGTGTGTGTGAGTGAGTGAGTGGAGTGAGTGTGTGAGTGTGTGTGTGTGAGTCTCACTCACCTGACAGGATGAACATCACTCCAGCTGTGAGTGAGTGAGTGAGTGAGTGAGTGAGTGAGTGAGTGAGTCTCACTCACCTGACAGGATGAACATCACTCCAGCTGAGTGAGTGAGTGAGTGAGTGAGTGAGTGAGTGAGTGAGTGAGTGAGTGAGTGAGTGAGTGAGTGAGTGAGTGTGTGAGTGAGTGAGTGTGTCTCACTCACCTGACAGGATGAACATCACTCCAGCTGAGTGAGTGAGTGAGTGAGTGAGTGAGTGAGTGAGTGAGTGAGTCTCACTCACCTGACAGGATGAACATCACTCCAGCTGAGTGAGTGAGTGAGTGAGTGAGTGAGTGAGTGAGTGAGTGAGTGAGTGAGTGTGTCTCACTCACCTGACAGGATGAACATCACTCCAGCTGAGTGAGTGAGTGAGTGAGTGAGTGAGTGAGTGAGTGAGTGAGTGAGTGAGTGAGTGAGTGAGTGAGTGAGTGTGTGTGTGTGTGTGTGTGTGTGTGTGTGTGTGTGTGTGTGTGTGTGTGTGTGTGTGTGTGTGTGTGTGTGTGTGTGTGTGTGTGTGTGTGTGTGTGTGTGTGTGTGTGTGTGTGTGTGTGTGTGTGTGTGTGTGTGTGTGTGTGTGTGTGTGTGTGTGTGTGTGTGTGTGTGTGTGTGTGTCACTCACCTGACAGGATGAACATCACTCCAGCTGTGAGGCTGATCTTGCCCTTGGACTCCTCAGAGGTGCTGCCCAGTTTAGTGCACTTCAGTCCCATCGTGGCCAGAATGACGGACAGCAAACCCAGAACCAGAGCGATGATCATCAGAGCGCGACACGCCTGGATGTATCCTGAACAACATCAGGTCAGTTACACATTACAAAACTTGTCCTTACAAAACATGAATACATTTTTAGAATCTTTTGTGCATGAACTATGGTAGTACTAAGGTTTGTTGTACATGTGGAAGTGAAGTCTATATTATTTTAAATTAAGTATTTCTATATGTCATGATAGTATTTGTTGAACTGCTTCTAATTTATTCTGATTTAAGTGATAATATTTTTTGAATGTTTTTTTCATTGTAAATATATTTTCTATGATGTCAAAACAGGCTTTGTTTTCTTGTTTTACTTTCAATTTGAAATACACTCCCGTTCAAAAGATTGGGGTCAGATTAAAAAATAAATAAATTAATGCTTTTATTCAGCAAGAGTGCATTAAATTGATCAAAAGTGACATTAAAAACATTTATAATGTTACAAAAGATTCTATTTCAAATAAATGCTGTTCTTTTTAACTTTCTCCTGAATATAATAATCCTGAAAAATAAAACTTATCACAGTTTCCACAGAAATATGAATTGTTTTCAACACTGATAATAATCATAAATGTTTCTTGATCATCAAATCATCATATTATACTGAAGACTGGAGTAATGATGCTGAAAATTCAGCTTTGATCACAGGAATAAATTACACTTTACTAGATATTCACATTTTATATTGTAATAATATTTCACTGTTTTTACTGCATTTTTTATTAAAAACATGCAGCCTTGGTGAGCAGAACAGAGTTCTTTAAAAAAAAAAAAAAAAAAAAGAAATGACAAAACATGATTTTACATGAAAATGAAGCCTATGCTTAAGACCATTATGATCTTTTAAAATAAATTCTATGAAAATTATATGTTACTGTTCGCGTGTTCGTTGTTTTTTTTATTTCAATGAAATGATTGTACTATATTTTAGTTCAATTATGTTTTTTATTTAATATTTTGTATTTTTAGGGGATTTTATGGTACTAAATTATATTTACGCTGTATTTATCATCCATTTATTCACTTTTTGAGCACAGACCTGAAAATTACATTTCCAACTTAAACTGTCGTAAATCATGAACGCTTCAGAGCGACAGACTTCAGTTTGATCTCTTTTCAAAGACGACACATGACAGATTATTGCTGGAGTGAAAAAAGTTGTAAAAAGTGAACTTGGAAAACAAGTTATAAAACGTTACATTTATCGTTACGAAAAATGCACAAAAATTCCATTTTCAAATTTTATATGAAATATATATTTTCAAAAACATGTTTTACTCTAAAAGAAAAATCAAAGTCATAAATCTAAACAAGTTGTGTTCAAAATGTAAGCCTGATATCTCAAAAAATGAGCTTTCAGTGAGATGTTGTTCGGCTGCAGTACCAAACGCTTCCACTAGAGGAAATTCGTCTCACATTCGTTTCCAATGCGTCATTTTTGACCGCGAACAATACAAGTGTGACTATTTTTTTCAGAACCATTTAACCTTTAACCTTTACCAAGTTTCCTACCATTCCGATGAAGCAAAAAATACAAATAAAATAAAAAAGAAGCAAAAAATGACCGAAAAGCTCCAGAGGTTTAAATGAAGTATTTATATGTTTAGTATTTTAAATAATATATATTAAATTGAAAATTAAAAATGTAAAAGCAATCCCATCATACATCATACAAAATCTATTTTCCAATTTTTCCTTCTGATTTTGTGGTGAAACATGACCTGTGCTTGTATCAAACCACCACAACACTTTTCAAGCAATATGAACAACACAAACTCTTGTGTGTGTGTGTGTGTGTGTGTGTGTGTTACCAGATAGAGAGAGCATGGACTCAAACTGCTTGCAGTTTCTGACGCCGGTGCTTCCCTCGGCACACGACTGCCACAGGTTCTGATCGTACCACACAGACGTGATCAGCTGGTCCGCAAACGTCGACGATTTCCACGAATCGTTCAACAACGACATGAAGGAGAGCAACCAGCCCAACAAACACATCAAGAAGCCCAACAGCTGAATCCCAGTCGACATGATCAAATCCAACACAACCACACCAGCAGACAGATTAAACACCAGTCCCAGCGCCGTCCAAGGGTGAGAGTGTGTTTGAGTGTGTCAGTGTGTTATAGATTCATGATCAGAGTCATAAAACCATAAACTCAGGCCCCTCCTATATTGCTTTTACTAGATAACACCATGAAGACAAAGGAAGTCAATATAGGAAGTGACATGTGACTTTTGAGAGAAAAGTTTGAGTTTGACCCCTAGAATGAATAAGGCCTCTGACCTTTCCTAAGGTGACACTGGGGTTTTGGTGTGTGTGTGTAACAGGTGTGAAACCCTGTGACCCTGAGTTTGTCGGGACACGTTTGGTCTAGAAAAGACTAGGAAAGTCTTACATATCAGTGTGTACTTCATTTATATATCAGTGTTGTTTTATTTATGTACTATTATAATATTCATTCATATTTGGAATTAGCTCGTTTTTATTTTTCAGCCGTCATTTTATTAGTTTTGTAATGAACCTTTGCCATTATTATTAGTTTATGCTTTTTTAAATATTTTCATTGAGTTTTAGTAATCTTAATACTTCAACAAACTAATTTCAGTTCCTTGCCAAGGCAATATTTCTATTTCTTTCTCTCTTTTTTTTTTATAGATCCTTAGAACCTTTTTTTTTTTTTTTATAGGTTGTAAGTTTTTAGGTTAAATAACTTTCTGTGAGGTTTAAGAACATTAAAAGCTTTTATGTTCTAAGTTTTTAAGTATTTCATGATCTAATGTATATATATATATTTTTTATTTCAGCTTTAATTTAATTACTGAAACGATTTCTAATAGTTAACAATAACACGTTTATGTATTTATACATGATTAATACATATACATATATATATTTAATTTAAAGTAAATTTCTTTAAAAGTGTGGCCGAAGAATCAAATTCCAACCCGTGAATTGAACAGTAGCCGGTTCTTAGTTTCTGAATTGTGCCCAAGAGAAAACTCAGTATTTGCAATATTCTAGACTAGAGGAAAGGTGTGTGTGAGTGTTTTATGAGTTTTTATGACTAGCTTAACCTGGTTTTGTGTCACAGGATTGAGTCACAGCGCTGCAGTAAACCCGTCATGATACCGTATCGCTGAAACCAACATTAGTGTGGTGTAACGCGAGCGAAGGCCACATCAAGGCTGCGTCTCAATACGCCTGCTTATACTACGCACTCAAAATATGTACTCTTTTTTATGAAGAAGAAGTAGATACTTTTGAGTGTGTAACAGAAGAGTAGACAAGCTTTGGGACACACTATCACGTCATTCAATTGCGTCTTTAACGGTTTCTCTCTGTCGTATCCTATCATAGTAAACTGACCTGTCAATCATCTTGTCACAGTAAACTGGCCTGTCAATCATCCTATCATAGTAAACTGACCTGTCAATCATCTTGTCACAGTAAACTGGCCTGTCAATCATCCTATCACAGTAAACTGGCCTGTCAATCATCTTGTCACAGTAAACTAGCCTGTCAATCATCTTGTTAAAGATAAAATCCTCCAAATTTCATTTAAATTCATTCCCTTCATTCCCTTTCATGCGGAGACTCTCCTCATATTCATGCATTACGATGCATTTAAAAGTTATTGGCCAAACGGATCTTTACAAAAGTCCACATTGTTATTGCAGATGAAATATGACACGGATAACATTAAATACTTTTTTTTTTTTATCAGGTTAAACTTTGATTAGTCACTCAAACCTTTATCTAAACCTTTATCAAAACCTCTCACCGTCGGTCACGCATATCCGCCATTTTTGTAGTTTTTACACTTTTTACTTGTGTTTGTAGTTCTTCCTCCAAAGCGCAATGGATTGTGGGTAATATTAGCTGTTATAGTGAGCACGGATCCACACTTCGAGAATCGACCGTAAATAGTAGACCATTCAGGGACTTCTGGCATAGTCTTTTCAACATATTTTGCTTTGGGACACACTTATTTTTAAAGGGTTAGTTCACCCAAAAATGTAAATTCTGTCAGTCATTACTCACCCTCATGTTGTTCAAACCCCATAAGACTTTCGTTTAACAAAGCCTTCTTTTGTTTTAGAGAACGTAGGCTCACTATTGGCCAGCATTACACGCATCACACACATGACCAGCGTCAGCCAATAGCGAGCCTCCGTTCTGACGCTCAACCCAGAAGCGCTGCGCTGTTACACTACGTGAATAAAGTCGTTATTTGTGTGTGTTTTTTTGCGCACAAAAAGTATTCTCGTCGCTTGATAAACTTATGGTTTAGCCACTTGGACTATTTTAACAATGTCTTTACTAACTTTCCTGGCCGGCAAGTTTCAATAACAGAGAAGCCTATGGAGGAGTGAGACAGCTCTCAGATTTCATCAGAAATATCTTAATTTGTGTTCTGAAGATGAACGAAGGTCTTATGGGGTTGGAACAACATGAGGGTGAGTAATCACTGACAGAATCTTCAGCTTTGGGTGAACTAATCCCTTAACCTCACAGTCTGTTCAGGATGTATAGTGTGGACATGGAGACGCAGGGTTAGCTCACCTGGAAGGCCCAGGACGGTCTTGAACCTCTGGCAGTGAATGGCTCCGAGAGAGTTAGACGCACACGATATCCACAGTCCTTCGAAGTACGAGCTGGAGGTCAAGACCGCTTCTGCGTTACTGCCTCTCTTCCACACCGCCGAGTTCGTGCAGCTGGACTCCAAACACCAGCTGACGAGGCCCAGGAACAGCCCAATCAGCTGAAAGACCATCGATGCCATCCTGAAACACAGGAAGACCACGTCATTTCAAAGCAGCTTTACAGAAAACACACGAGTCCACATTACAGTTTAGAGTCTGTTATCAGAGGAAACTGGCTAAGAGTTTCAGAAATGTACATATACAAAATCACAGTTAGTGAGAAAGCTATTAATTTAAACAATGTAATGCAGAAACAATGAGCTCATTGAAGTAATGAACACTTGTTTGTTAACCAATGATTATGACATTTGGATAAGTACAGCATTGGTGGATGTTGATTCAGAGTTTGCGTCATCTGAAGTCAAACTAACAGGCACAAACTCACTCAGTTTGGATAGATAAGCATGTGTACACTCGGTTCTTCAATGGATAGGTTCAGCAAAAATGTGTTTTTGGGGCTATATAGGGCTCTGGATGCTTCTTCACATCAGTATATTGGTCTCTGGGATCTTTGAAGCACCAGAACACAGATTTGGAAACCTTATTTTTAAGGAAAGACACCACAGGTGAAACGATATATATATATCAACATACTTCCTCAACCTTTTTTAGGTTCCTAGTTTTTACGATAAATCACTTTTTTTCGGGTTTAAGAAACTTAAAACCGTATTTAGCTTCTAAGATTTTAGGTTAAATCACTTTTTGTTGGGTTTGCCGTCCTGAAAGAGAGGAAGACGATATTTATCAGGCACAAACTCACTCATTTTGGACAGATAAGCATGCGTACACTCTTAAAATGAAGGTTCTTCAATGGATAGGTTCAGCAAAACCGTGTTTTTGGGGCTATATAGGGCTCTCGATGCTTCTTCACATCAGTATATTGGTCTTTGGGATCTTTGACGCACCAGAACACAGATTTGGAAACCTTATTTTTAAGGAAAGACACCACAGGTGAAATAGGATACACATTTTAACTATAGATATCATCATACTTCCTCAGTTGCTTGATCACAGTACATTAGGACAGTATAAGATTATGTGTTTAAATATGCAAATTAGGCATTTTCGAATGAATAAATATGCATGAATTTGCATACATCTTGAGAACTGAAATCTGAACATTGGACATCAATATTCTTGTTTCGTTTTGTTGACATATTAGTAATTTTTCAAGGGATTTTATATTTAGATATCTCTATTTTATTAGAAAATACTGTCAACAGACAAAAAAAATAAAAAATAATTCACCAGGTGAATTATAGATGAACAAACCCTCAGTAAAAAATAGTGAGGTTTGGTGCATGCACTGGTTTTGCCTGAAGTGCCTTAATATAAAGAAATGTGAAGTAAGTGTTCCTGAAGCCCCAAACATCCAATCATAATTAGATATTACACACAATGTCTTCAACACTTTCCCATTATTCAAAATGACGTGCAACACATTCATATCTGTTAACATCTCAGTAACGTGTTTTAGGGTTTCATGACCCGTCTGTGTTGCATAAAGAACCACTTCTTCAAGAGTGACTCTAAATAGAATTATCACTAGCATTAAAGAACGTTCATATTCAGTTCTACTCATGACTGGTCAAACGCTGGACTTCAAACTCTTGTGAAATAAAAGCAAATCGTGGTGCTTTTTGCTAATAACATCCATAAAATTAACTATTCATTCATAATAGTGTTATTTTAGTGTCATTAAGATCCTATACTATACAGTTTTGGTACATCAAGTTAAACTGGCTAAAATAAAATAAGTTTTTATTTTAATTTTATTTCAAGCAAAAAATAACACAGAAATTGTTGCGCTCCAAATTTAGGTGCTAAATAAAAAAATCGCTAAAATAGCATTTTTTTTTTGGTGTATTTGTTTGGTTTTTTCATGCATTAATGGTTTTAGTGTTAGTTTACTATGTTAGGAACACGTTAAGATACACCGATACAAAGCTTTTCGATGAAAACGTCCCATAACTTTCAATTCAATTATGTTACACAGAGTACGTATAGTCCATAATCATATGAAATAACCTCGATTTCACTGTAAATTTATGGTCGTTATTAATTGTAAGTGACATATATGCATACATATAACAGTCAGAATCTGCTACTGATCATTATTATGATGAAAATGAAGATTTGTACGCACCTGTTAGGCTCTCAATGTGACCTAGTAAATAATAATAATTAGCTTGTTACGTTTCTTCTGAAATTGTGGCTCTTGAACGCGGTTGTCAGTCTATATGTAAGACAGCAGTGATGGGGGCCGAGTGTCACTGAGTTAATATTGGCTTTAGGTCAATAACCCTGAAAAAGCAAACCCTCCCCAAAATAGAAAACTGGGGAAAGGGAGACAGACAGGCCTTCTTTTGATATGACTCTAATGATTCAGGGACATTGATTTCTTGATGATTTCACACACATCATCATCATCATCAGTGAACAGACACAGCATGAGGGTACACTATAGTTGGCCAAATTTTGTGATGTTTTTGAAAGAAGTGTCTTATGCTCACCATTTATTTGATCAAAAATACAGTAAAAACAGTGAAATATTATTTATTATTAAATTATTATATTATTATTATTAAACTGTTTTATATGTGAATATATTGTTAAAATGTAATTTATTCCTGTGATCAAAGCTGGATTTTCAGCATCATTACTCCAGTCTTCAGTGTCACATGATCCTTCAGAAATCAGTATAATATGATGATTTGATGCTCAAGAAACATTTCTCATTATTTTCAATATTCATATTTTTGTGGGAACTGTGATTCATTTTATTTTTCCGGATTCTTTGATGAATAGAAAGTTCAAAAGAACAGCATTTATTTGAAATATCATATTTTCTAACATTATAAATGTCTTTACTGACACTTTTGATTTATTAAATGCATAAATAAAAAGTCATTCTTTAAAAAAAAAAAAAAAAAAAAAATCTTACTGATCCCAGACTTTTGAACAGTAGATATTATTGATATCATCTATATTATTTCATTGAACGGAAAAAGCAAAACAAAGCCTTATTTACCAATAAGGCTTTTTCTTTTTGCAAAATATATTATGATCATGGATCATATTTATCCCCAAAGTCACATTTCCTCCCTCAAACAGTGTAATTGATTAAATAAAACCCTGAGAACAACAGAAAGAGTGACGTGATTCGGGGATGTGAAAGATCAGAACGATGTGACGGAAGTTAACAAGTGATAACTGGGAAACAGGAAGAGACGAGCGATACAGTGACTTCATAAAACACGAGGAAGTGGAAAACAGACTCATTGTTCATGAGCCATTATGATACCGTGACTGTTATTGAACTTTGACCGATTCGAGAAAACAACACTGAAACCGTTTCTACTGTGTGTGTGTGTGTGTGTGTGCGTGTTTGATGAGATGTATAGCATAGGTGTGTGTGTGTGTGTGTGTGTGTGTTATAGAGAAACCTGGTTAATCATTCACATTTAACAGGGATCAAAGTCTCATCTGAAACACAGAAAATAAACAAAACTTAAGTAGAACATATTACACACTTACAGCAAAACACTCGAACCCGGTGAATTTCTGATGACAGTGAAAATGGAATTTTAAATAATCATTTTATTTGTTAAATGACAATTACAGACTATTTTAAACATTTCAATTTCTGTACATGGTGTTGTTGAGTGGGCCGTTTCAATGTCACTGAAATACGCACGACCTTAGAGCTAAGAAGCTCCGCCCCTCCAAGATCATTTGCATTTTCAGAAAAGTGGGTGGAGCTACCTGGATTCAAATTTAAACATGGGGGCGGGGCATAATGACATCACCGCAATACTACCGTGACTCAGTGACAACTGAAAACAGACCTCGCCTTTACAAACTCTCTCTCACACAGAATAAACATGCGTGTCCATTTCTCAAACTTGTTTTCCTCTTCAGGTCACCTGCTCAGTGTCTACCCACAATGCAATGCTCTAAATCGAGCCGTTGCCACCAGCTCCCGGTCCTCCTCCCGTTCTGAAGTCGTGCCACAACTTCACCAGCGGCTCTCGGTTCTTCCAAATAAGCTCGTGACCATAAAGTATGTACCAGCTATAGAAAGAGAGAGGGAGAGACGCATTGACATGTTAAGCACAGAGACAGACTAAATGTGTCTTTACACATTTACAAGTGGTCAACTAGAACACATCACTGTTAACACCTGAAATGCAACACACTTTTTTTTTTTAAACACAAGCAATTTTCCAGTATTTTTTTGGGATTATTTATATGCTAAATAGTATTATATACTATATAGTATTAATATTTTGAATGAGCTTTTATTTTTTATCATTTCAGTCTATTTTTCAATTTATCAAATTTCCCCCCATTTAAAAAAAAATTTTCTATTCAATTTTAGTAACAATTTTTGTTTTTGTTTGCTTTTGTCGTTTTATTTTTTATATATATTTATTATATACACTTTTTTTGGGGGGGGGAGATTTTTTGAAATTTTAGTACTTTAACTTCAACTTTATTCTATTGCAAAGGCAGCATTTATCATTTTCAACTTTTTTTTATTTTTTTTATTTATAAAGAGTGACTGACTTTGAATAAATCAGATCAGAATCCAGATTTAATAACTGCATAAACCAGATCAGAATCCAGATTAAATAACTACATAAACCAGATCAGAATCTAGATGAAATATATGCATAAACCAGATCAGAATCTAGATTACATATATGCATAAACCAGATCAGAATCTAGATTAAATAACTACATAAACCAGATCAGAATCTAGATTAAATATATGCACAAACCAGATCATAATCCAGATTAAATAACTACATAAACCAGATCAGAATCTAGATTAAATATATGCATAAACCAGATCAGAATCTAGATGAAATATATGCATAAACCAGATCAGAATCCAGATTAAATAACTACATAAACCAGATCAGAATCTAGATTAAATATATGCATAAACCAGATCAGAATCCAGATTAAATAACTACATAAACCACTTTAAAATCCAAAGGTAATTACAATGTGAAACCTTTTTCATCAAATATTCATATTGTATTTGATCGTTATTTCAATTAATGAAAACATTTTTTCAATTAATAAATAATCCAGATTAGAATCCAGGTTTAATAACTGCATAAATCAGATCAAACCCCAGATTAAATAACTACATAAACCAGTTTTAAAATCCAAAGGAAATTTAAATCTGAAACTGTTGTTTATCTAAAATTTCTATTTTATTTTAGCTTTATTTCAAATAATGAAAACTATTTACTTAACAATAACAAAACCGCAATGTGCTGTGACGCTATAAACGGCAGCAATAGCACCAGCTAGACAGTGAGGTGTTACTCACATGCCGAATAAAGCTCCACCTAAATGAGCTGCGTGATCGAAGAAACGCCATCTCAGAATCAAGCCTGTGGCATCCAAGGCCACGATGGCCTTCAGTGCCTGTGGAGGACAAGATCATGACAATACCATCATCACTCAGTAATAAAACTCTGGCTCTTACCAAGATTACTAAACTGAAACTAAGACTAAAACTATTGGTCAAATAACATTTTTGAAAACTGAAATAAAATAGAAATTTCAACAAAAACTGAAACTAAATGAAACTAACAACAGTTTACTGAAAAACTAACTGAAATAAAATAATAATTAGCAAAAATAATCGTTTTCGTAAGTAATAAAGACGCAATAGACAAAAAGCATAAATGGATCAATACAAGAATAATGTTTGAAAGGATTAATAATAGAAATAACCATAAAAAAAATCATAATAATCATGGAAAGTGTGTATATATAATATATAAATATATAAAAACTAAATAGAAATGTGTTCACAAAATAAAAACTAAACTAAAACTAACAAACCATTATTGAAACTACCAAAAACTAAACTGAAATTTATAGGAAATTTGAAAATGATACTAAAATAAAAACTACTTTAAAAATGCACAACTATAATAATCTTGGCTCTCTCACACACACACACACACACACACACACACACACACACACACACACACACACACACACACACACACACTCACGTTTCCGGCGGTGAAGGTGTACATTGGGAGGAAGATGATGGCCAGCTTGGCTTCAGGCATTTTGGTGCAAACCGCTGCTAGGACGGTCATGATGGCCCCTGACTGACACAACACAACACAACGGTTTGTTTACGACATGCATAGGAATGCTGATGAATACCTGAAATGTCCCATCAGGAAACACACTCACCGCCCCCAGTGATGGACCAAACCGACCCATCGCTGTTTTACTCATATAACTGACAAATGTAGAAATCACACCTGAGGACAGAAACATATAACATTACATATCACATTTAACATAACAAAATAATAATAATAAGATTGTTTTATTTAGTGCATTATCAGCATCTAAGGCTTTTTTCCTGACAAAAATTAAATTACAAAAATACAAAGATCATATAAATACAAGAAAACCAAGAAAACAAACACAAGAAGTCATATTATACAAAAAAAAATTTTTTAATTAACATATGATAAAAACAATCCCAAACCTTTTCAGGCATAATCTTACTAAATAAGTCCTTAAGTGAAATAACTTCATAAAAGAGCATTCTAACATAACAAAAAGTTGAAGTCCAATAATACAGAAGTTTTATAGAGAGTAGGATGGTTTTTGACTGAGAACTCTCTCTCTCTCTCTCTCTCTTTCTCTCTCACACACACACACACACACACACACACACACACACACACACACACCTGCGGACAGGTAGACTGCCACAAACTGCTCTTTGCCCATCAAGTTGATGATGCTTGAAGAGAAACTCCACAGCACGTACATGTTGGCCGCCAGGTGAAAGAAAGAATAGTGACTGAATGTAGACAGCAGCATGGGCCAACACAGCGCCTCTGAAACCAGATCAGAATCCAGATTAAATCACTGCTTAAACCAGATCAGCAATCAGATTCAATAACTGCATAAACCAGATCAGAATCCAGATTAAATAACTGCACAAACCAGATCAGATTAAATAACTGCATAAACCAGATCAGAGATCAGATTAAATAACTGCACAAACCAGATCAGAATCCAGATTAAATAACTGCACAAACCAGATCAGATTAAATAACTGCATAAACCAGATCAGAATCCAGATTAAATAACTGCACAAACCAGATCAGATTAAATAACTGCATAAACCAGATCAGAATCCAGATTAAATAACTGCACAAACCAGATCAGATTAAATAACTGCATAAACCAGATCAGAGATCAGATTAAATAACTGCATAAACCAGATTAGAATCCAGATTAAATAACTGCATAAACCAGATCAGATTAAATAACTGCATAAACCAGATCAGAGATCAGATTAAATAACTGCATAAACCAGATTAGAATCCAGATTAAATAACTGCACAAACCAGATCAGAGATCAGATTAAATAACTGCATAAACCAGATTAGAATCCAGATTAAATAACTGCACAAACCAGATCAGATTAAATAACTGCATAAACCAGATCAGAGATCAGATTAAATAACTGCATAAACCAGATTAGAATCCAGATTAAATAACTGCACAAACCAGATCAGATTAAATAACTGCATAAACCAGATCAGAGATCAGATTAAATAACTGCACAAACCAGATCAGAATCCAGATTAAATAACTGCACAAACCAGATCAGATTAAATAACTGCATAAACCAGATCAGAGATCAGATTAAATAACTGCACAAACCAGATCAGAATCCAGATTAAATAACTGCACAAACCAGATCAGATTAAATAACTGCATAAACCAGATCAGAATCCAGATTAAATAACTGCACAAACCAGATCAGATTAAATAACTGCATAAACCAGATCAGAGATCAGATTAAATAACTGCATAAACCAGATCAGAATCCAGATTAAATAACTGCACAAACCAGATCAGATTAAATAACTGCACAAACCAGATCAGATTAAATAACTGCATAAACCAGATCAGAGATCAGATTAAATAACTGCATAAACCAGATCAGAATCCAGATTA